>NC_071091.1:47166923-47356923 GCF_027358695.1 Spea bombifrons
TGTGAGGCTGTGCCCCCTTTTTTGTTCATATCAATATGTCTGGGGATCCTAGTCCTTCTCAGGACTTTATTCTATCGTGGTTGGAAGCTTAATTTTCTTCCTCCATGGAGTCTATTATGGATCCCTCTCTCCCGCAGGAGATATCTGATAGTGATTCAGAAAAATCTGAAGAATCTCATACATCAAAACGTCCCTGGAAAGGGAATAGTATTACTGCCGGCAAAGATCCTGCAAAACGTCCCAAGCTGCTTCAGGACAGGTCAAAATCTTTAGAGATCGAGGACGCTAATTCCGGGGGTGTTCTTCAACTACTCGATGAATGGAAAGCGACATCTTCGGATGATTTTCTGGCTACGTCCAGAGATCGTCACTCACAATATATCCGTGAGTCGACCGTGGGTGAGCCCCAGCAAAAGTCTACTAATGCGACACCGTTATTGTGCCAAACTCCTTCTGCTGACACTCCAGTATCAGACCCTGCAGGGGTTACGCTATTCGAGCCATGCAACATGCGCCACCCAAAGGCTATGGAATGGGCTCCTCCAGAACACCTTTTTATAGTTTATACCTTTTTATAGTTTATACCTACAAAGATGGCTACGTAAACCCTTAGATAAGGATGTACGAAATAAACTAAGAGCAGAATGTCCTCGCCCGATCATTCCGGGAAAAGTAGCGGTCACTCCTGAATTTGACCAAAATGTCGTTTCCCTCCTCTCGCAAAGAGGTCGTGACCCACGTAAAGGCTTGGAACAAGGCCTGAAATCCACACAGGATAAACTTTTGGATATTGTGGGTCCCATTACCCAAATACTATCTTTGGCGGACCGTGCCCTACTTCATGATTCTATTTTAGATCCTAGACTTATTAGAGACTGGGCCCTAGGGATTGTTTGCCTGGTAGGCAATGCAAATGTGGCTATTTCCACTGAACGTAGAAAGGCGGCACTGCTAAGGATGGATCCTCGCCTAGCGGAACTGGGATCCAAAGAGTTGGGCTCCTCTGCCAATGGACTCTTATTTGGCGATACTTTTGTGAAAGAATTGAACAGATATGTTTCCGTTATGACATCATGGACAAAAGCCAAGTCTTCTATGCGGAAAGTCTTCAACCCAGACACCCGTTTTTCCGCCAGGGCTGGACGTCAGAGGGGCAGAGTCTCCAGCCGTTTCACTCCCACAGGCTCCAGAAAATACATCTTTCTACAGAGGATCATACCGTCCACGTGCTTCCAAAACCCAAGGCGGTTACAGAGGCAGAGGATCCACACCATTTTCCAGAGGTCGCTTCAATTCCGGTAAGTCCTGTGTCTTATTATCATGCTTCTCTTCCACAGGTGGCCGGCAGGATATCCCGTTCCTACCATTATTGGATGAAGATCACGTCCGATCCTTGGGTTCTTCATACAGTAAGGGGTTATCTCATAATACTCATAATACTTTCCTTCCGGTTTCTTCGCCAACATTGGCGAGATGGATTTGTTGGCTTCTCACGCTTGCAGGTATCGATCGTCATTTTGGGGCACATTCTGTCCGAGGGTGCTTTCTTCGCCGGAGCTTCTCTCTCAGATATTCTTCATACAGCTGATTGGTCACATGCATCTCCTTTTAGGTCTTTTTATTTTCGGCCATTATCTTCGGCTGTCTTGCATTTATTGGCCCGACGGTAAAATTGCAAATATGAGCCCCCTGAGCCCCACAATTATTCTAGACTCAATGACCGAATAATTGGAATTTTAATAAAGACAGGAGGCGAATATTTTCCTCCCTCCCACCCTTTTGATTGATTATTCTTCTCTATGTTTATTGCTGCTTGGTGGGATGTTATACCTTTATTATATACATTTTTATATTACTCTTGGTATATTGATTATTTTATGCTTATGGCATTCAGATGCTGTCATGTGTCTCTCTTCTTTTTTCAGTGTAAGCCATTGTGTGAGGAGTCCAGGTTCCAGTTTTTCCTGAGTTCTCGGGCTTAACTTTGATGCTTCGATCAAGTTTTCTTCAGAGGGTTACTTACCTGTTTCGTCTTCCGTTTCCATGGTTTGCGTACTGCAGAAAGAGGAAGAAGGAGGGGTTGCTTCCACATTTATATTGTTGAACTTTTATATGATTGGTTACCAATGTTCTATTTTTATCTTTGCTGCTAAGGTGACAGTAAAGAAAGTCTTTGCAAATATTCGCCTCCTGTCTTTATTAAAATTCCAATTATTCGTCATCGAGTCTAGAATAATTGTGTAATTACCAGCCACTTTTCGACTTCACCCAGTATTCATATCTCTTTGCTGAAACCATGGGTGGCGAACCCTTTACCTAATCAAGTGCCTCCTCGACCTGCTCCAGTTGTCATTGATAGGGTGGAAGAATACGTGGTGCAAAAAATTGTTGATTCCTGGAATATACACTGCTCCAAAAATTAAAGGGAACACTAAGATTACACATCCTAGATCTGAATGAATGAACTAATCGTATGACATACTTTCGTCTTTACACAGTTGAATGTGCTGACAACAAAATCACACAACAATTCTCAATGGAAATCAAATTTATCAACCCATGGAGGTCTGGATATGGAGTCACACTCAAAATCAAAATGGAAAACCACACTACAGGTTGATCCAACTTTGATGTAATGTCCTTAAAACAGTAGTGTCTGTGGCCTCCACGTGCCCGTATGACCTCCCTACAACGCCTGGGCATGCTCCTGATGAGGCTGTGGATGGTCTCCTGAGGGATGTCCTCCCAGACCTGGACTAAAGCATCCAACTCCTGGACAGTCTGTGGTGCAACGTGGCATTGGTGGATGGAGCGAAACATGATGTCCCAGATGCGCTCAGCCTTCGGATTCAGGCCTGGGGAACGGGCGGGCCAGTCCATAGCATCAATGCCTTCCTCTTGCAGGAACTGCTGACACACTCCAGCCACATGAGGTCTAGCATTGTCTTGCATTAGGAGGAACCCAGGGCCAACCGCACCAGCATATGGTCTCACAAGGGGTCTGAGCAGGCCCGGACTGGCCATCGGGCACACCGGGCATTCAACCCGGTGGTTCAACCCGGCTTAAAATCACTCAAGGGAGCCGGAGGTCTGTTAAAGACCTCCGATACCGCTCCCTTGTGATCTGCACGGCAACAGCTGCTGTGCGCCGGAATCTGACAACAAACCCCGGCGCACAGCAGCTGTAAGGAGAAAAGAGGAAAGGTAGGAAAATATTCAGTGAGAGTGGATTGGTATATATGTGTGGATTGGTATATATGTGTGGATTGGTATATATGTGTGGATTGGTGTATGTGTGGATTGGTATATATGTGTGGATTGGTATATATGTGTGAATTGGTATACGTGTGGATTGGCATACGTGTGGATTGGCATACGTGTGGATTGGTATGTGTGTGGATTGGTATGTGTGTGGATTGGTATGTGTGTGGATTGGTATATGTGTGTGGATTGGTATATGTGTGTGGATTGGTGTATGTGTGGATTGGTATATATGTGTGAATTGGTATACGTGTGGATTGGTATACGTGTGGATTGGCATACGTGTGGATTGGCATACGTGTGGATTGGTATACGTGTGGATTGGCATACGTGTGGATTGGCATACGTGTGGATTGGCATACGTGTGGATTGGTATGTGTGTGGATTGGTATATATGTGTGGATTGGTATATATGTGTGGATTGGTATACGTGTGGATTGGTATACGTGTGGATTGGTATACGTGTGGATTGGTATACGTGTGGATTGGTATACGTGTGGATTGGCATACGTGTGGATTGGCATACGTGTGGATTGGCATACGTGTGGATTGGTATACGTGTGGATTGGTATACGTGTGGATTGGTATACATGTGTGGATTGCTAAGTGTGTGAGAGTGATGGGTGTTATGCTGTACCATTTCCAATGTCTTTTTCATGATCTAATTATGCTCTAAAAGTACATCATAACTCCCATCACTCTATACTGTTCCATACAGTGGCAGAGCTGGGAGGCAGAGGCCTTGCACCCCCACCACAGGACTCCTGAAAGGTAAGTGAACTTCAAAGAGGGAGAGGGTAGATAGTTAGGAGGGGGTAGATAGGGAAAAGGGCGTGAGACGGGGGAAAGAGGGTAGATAGGGAGAAGGGAGTGAGAAGGGGTAGATAGGGGAGAAGGGAGTGAGAAGGGGTAGATGGGGCAGAAGGGAGTGAGAAGGGGTAGATAGGGCAATCATACTCCTATCATGCCAAGTCTGCGAGTACATCCTGGAATCTGGGTATGCCTGGGCATGATAGGAATGTGATTGCTGTTAACAATCATATATATATACATATAATATTGTTTTTTAATTGTTTTGTCCTATTTTGGTGTGTTACTTACTTTAAATAAAAGTGTTAGATTTTTTTATGGTGTGGGGAGGTCATATTCGGTTTCAGACAGGTAAATGCTGCATTTTCGGTTTCAGTCCAGAATTCGTTTCGGTGCATCCCTACTACTAAGCCAGACAATGAAGTGGTAGGCCTACACCACATCAATGTTTGGCGTAGTATATAGTGATTGGTGTTATGCTGCACTATTGTCAATGTCTGGCTCAATGTATAGTGATAGGGATTACGCTGTACCACTGTCAATGTGTGCCTCAGTATATAGTGATAGGTGTTATGCTGTACCACCGTCATTGTCTGCCTCAGTATATAGTGGTAGGTGTTATGCTGTACCACCGTCAATTTCTGCCTCAGTATATAGTGATAACAGTGAGAAGAGGCAGAGGTGGTAGATAGTGATACAGGGGGATAGATAGTGAGAAAGGGGAGTTTTGTTACAAGTTTTTATTCCTTTCTTTTTTTGGGATGGGGGGGCACCAGAGGAGTAGTCCGCACAGGGCGCCAGAACACCTAAGGCCGGCTCTGCCTTAGAGTGGCGGACCCGGTTGCAGTTGCGGCGGGCTTAAGGGGCTCTGCCTTAATGCGGCCATATTTTAAGGTACTAGCCTGGAGCTGCAGCTCCATCAGCCCCTAAGTCAATCCTGCCCTGCCACAGACGCGGTCGCAGTTGCTGCTTGCTCTGGCAACAAGGTAAGTAGGGTGAGGGAGGGGGCTGCAGTGAGAAGGGGCAGAGGGGGGTTAGGTAGTGAGAAAGGGGGAGAGGGGATAGATAGAGGCGGTACATATTGATAAGTGGGGAAGGGGGTTACATAGTGAAAAGGGGGAACATAGTGAGAAGGGGCAGATAAGATGATGAGAGGGGGTAGTGTGAATGCGTATGAGAATGAATGAATAAATGTGTGGATGAATTGTGTGAATGCGTATGACAATTAATGAATTCATGTGTGGATGAATTGCTTGAATGATTTGTGAGACTGCATTAATGAATGTGTTAATGATTTGTGTGAATGATTAAATGCAAAGATGGTACATGAAGGGTGGGCTTTAACAATAAATAAATAAATAAATAAATATGGACTGCTCAGGCTTAAATGCCCGGGCCTATTTTTTGTCCCAGTCCGGGCCTGGGTCTGAGGATCTCATCTCGGTACCTAATGGCAGTCAGACTACATCTGGCAAGCACATGGAGGACTGTGCGGCCCCCCAAAGAAATGCCACCCCACACCATTACTGACCCACTGCCAAACTGGTCATGCTGGAGGATGTTGCAGGCAGCAGAACGTTCTCCACGGCGTCTCCAGACATGTGCTCAGTGTGAACCTGCTTTCCTCTGTGAAGAGCACAGGGCGCCAGTGGTGAATAAGCACAACCCCCACCTGTGGATATCTGGCCCTCATACCACCCTCATGGAGTCTGTTTCTGACCGTTTGAGTGGACACATGCACATTTGTGGCCTGCTGGAGGACATTTTGCAGGGCTCTGGCAGTGTTCCTCCTGCTCCTCCTTGCACAAAGGCGGAGGTAGAGGTCCTGCTGCTGGGTTGTTGCCCTCCTACGGCCTCCTCCACGTCTCCTGATGTACTGGCCTGTCTCCTGGTAGCGCCTCCATGCTCTGGACACTACGCTGACAGACACAGCAAACCTTCTTGCCACAGCTCGCCTTGATGTGCCATCCTGGATGAGCTGCACTACCTGAGCCACTTGTGTGGGTTGTAGACTCCATCTCATGCTACCACTAGAGTGAAAGCACCGCCAGCATTCAAAAGTGACCAAAACATCAGCCAGGAAGCATAGGAACTGAGAAGTGGTCACCACCTGCAGAACCACTCCTTTATTGGGGGTGTCTTGCTAATTGCCTATAATTTCCACCTGTTGTCTGTTCCATTTGCACAACAGCATGTGAAATAGATTGTCCATCAGTGTTGCTTCCTGAGTGGACAGTGTGATTTCACAGAAGTGTGATTGACTTCGAGTTACACTGTGTTGTTTAAGTGTCCCCTTTATTATTTTGAGCAGTGTATAATACAATGAAAATGGTATAGCCCAGAAGAAAGATCCTGGAAACCAGCAGATTAAGTACATGCTCCTTTCCTAGTCTTTATCTTCTCAAACTAGTTCTTCAACGCCCCCGGAGTTGCATGTTACAGGAGTCCCTGTAAGGCACTTACCTCGGGGAACCGGGATTCCCTGCCTGCATCCTCTTCTTCTTATCCCCGGCAGGGACGACGTATCCACTTGCGCGACCACCTCTTGTATTCCACAGCGTTGGAAGAAGCTGTTACGTTCCCCACGGGTTATTTAAAGCTGTCTTGCCCTTATGCCGGTGCTCAGTTGTACTGTGGCTTCCAAGTGGATGTTCCTGCTTCTCAGCATTCTTCTGAGTATTTCCTGTGTACCTCATTTGTTCTGTGCCCTGACGCTGGCTTGTTATACGACCACCTGTGAAGTCTGGCATCCTGACCCCAGCTTGTTACACAACCACCCGTGACCTCTGGTATCCTGACCTCAGCTTGTTATTCAACTACCCATGCTTACAGTAACCCCACAAGAGTGTCCTGTTATCATCCCCAGGCCTCCCAGTGTGTGTTGCGTGTCGAACAAGCACGTTCATTCCTGCAGTTCAGCTTCCTCCCGGTAAGACACATTACTGACCTCACATATATGGTGAGTGCCCATTAATTATACCTTTCTGGAAAATAATTGAGCGTGTCATCAGAGAGGTAGCCGACCTGAGCTTTGTCCTGACCCCTGAACCTGCTATTCTACATCACAGCCCTCTTCCACTTGCCAAATATAAGAATTGAGTTACGTACCATATCCTTAGTGCAGCAAAGGTTATTATACCCCGCTTTTGAAAAAAACAGGGTACTCCACCAATTCCGGCTTGTCTGGACCTCAAGGCATAAAGGTCACTTTAATGATAGAAGATGTCTTCAGCGGAAGGAACCCAAAGCCAAATTTTCCCAATTTATTATGTGCTAGCTCTTGATTTAACTATGCAACTGCAGATTGTGGTGCCCGGGTACACTGAACAGTTCTCTGATTACACGTATTACTTTTACTATACAATGCATACTTGTGTTATGATTGGTTGGCGGCAGTGCGGCATGCATCCACTTTTCTTTTTGGTTGACCTTAACTTTTATTTCAGCTCATACTTTTATTTGCACTTATATGACTAAAGCAACAGTATTTGTACAACAATTGTAAACATTTTGGCTTATCTTATTATGTACTGTTTATTTAAAACTCTAACTGTATAATTTCAGCTGTACCTGATTGTTCCATCGGAAATATGCCTATATATCTATATCTATACTATTTTCCATTTATTGCATGCACTCACATCGAACTTGGATGTTATTATACATTGTATTGTCAATAAACGGAGAATTTATTAACCTCTTCAGTCCCCATATAGACATACCGGTACATCCATAAAACGCATTTGAAGAAACACATATGGACGCACCGGTACGTCCTGCCTTTCTTGCAGCGGCAGGGACACATTCCTGCCGCTACACGGAAGATCAGGCTGTCGTTTGACAGCCTGGACTCCCCCTGTCAGCAGAAGCCAGCATCGATCTCCTGTAACAGCTTCCAGCGGTTTAACGGTTTTAAATGCTTGATTGCACGATGGAGGCATTCCCTTTCGTGTCGCGTCACTACTGACGTCACCCAGAAGGTCATCAGAGGACAGGATATCCCCTGCAGGGTCTGTCTAGACCCTGCTTGGATATCAGATTGCTCCGATGAGGCACAGATCACAGGGTGCAGGGTGATGGCAGGGATCTCACTCTTATTCCATGCTGAAAAATGAATCAGCAAAAACAAAAAACAAAAAAGAATTAAAATTAAAAAAAAATTATAAATCACTAAAATAATACAATAAATAATAATAATTAAAAAACAATAAACTGAGCTATGTCATTGCGACATCACTGGCATTAATGACATGTTCAAGAGGTCCCTAAGACCTCTAACAATACTGCACTGATAACAGTGCAATTTAAAAATAAAAATACAAAAAAATATATAAAAAGATAATAAAAAAAACCCCTTACATCCCATTGCCCTAACAACATCTAAAAAGCATAAAAATTTATACCCAAAACACAGGCTGCTTACCTGTGCATTGGTCGCACACACTGTGCGAGCAGCGTCTCTTGTACTAGCCAGCTGAGTCACGTGAATGCATGTCACATGACACTGCTCCCTTCCTTCTTCCCCCTCGGAACAGGACAAGAAAAGTTGGAGAGGGAAGAAGGTAGGCCCATGCAGAAGTCTATCAGAGAGAGATTGTCAGGGTCCATCCAAGCTGCGGAGCTGCTTCTCTCGTTCCCCCCATCTCGCTAGAGTTTCCCCTTTGCTGTAATCCATTCCTGGATTTCCATATGCTCTGTTCTGTGCTTCTGATTTTGGTTCTGCTCTTTGCTTCAGCTCTGTTTCCTTTATAAGGTGTGCCCCACCTGTTTTTTATGTTTGTCTCAGTCTGCAGTCTAAAGTTATGTCCTACTTGGTTCTGTGTTTATGTTTAATGTTTAGTTTTAGCTTATTCATAATTCAGTAGGCAGGGTTTAGTGCTAGGACCCACCGAATATTGGAGTACTTTAGCGTAGTTACTAAGCATACTAAGGCCATATGAATTGTCGGAATCGCCAATTGTTATCACATAGTCCTAGGCTACTTCCTGTATTCATGTTTGTCTGTATCTTATGTACCTTTGCCCTCTTTTCACAGAATCATCTGTGGATCTCGGTTCCTCTCTCCTCTCACCATGTCCCAGTTAAGATAGCCTACCTTGCTTAAAGGAGAAGCATCTGAGGATCTCCTCACTCCATCCCTTGTATAATTTTGGCTGTACCCGATTGTTCTATACATCCATTGGAAATAAGCCTATATATCTGATTGCTATTTTCCATTTATTGAATGCACTCGCATTCAACTTGGATGTTATTATACATTGTATTGTCAATAAATTGAGAATTTATTAACCCCTTCAGTCCCCTATAGACGTACCGATACATCCATAAAACGCATCTGAAGAAACACATATGGACGCACTGGTACATCCTGCCTTTCTTGCAGTGGCAGGGACATATCCCTGCCGCTACACGGGAGATCAGGCTGTCAAACAGCCTGGACTCCCCCCTGTCAGCAGAAGCCAGCATCGCCGGCTTTCTGCTGCCCGATCTCCTGTACACGTATGTCTTGTATGGCTATGTTTCTTGTTCGGTCTCCCTGTCCCTTGCTCGCTCTTTCCCTCTTGCTTGCTATGTTCTGCTGTTACTCTGCTTAGCTTCCATACTCCCAGCCTGCAGCATCCTGCACATTTCTCTGGAGAGAGCTATGTCTCATGCCTTCTCCAGGGTGCCTGCAGGATATCAC
Organism: Spea bombifrons; assembly: GCF_027358695.1. Lineage (NCBI taxonomy): Eukaryota > Metazoa > Chordata > Amphibia > Anura > Pelobatidae > Spea > Spea bombifrons. Next base: position 47,176,678 of record NC_071091.1, read on the forward strand.
TTTGTTTTATTCTGGACAACATCGGCTGCTATGTCAGGGCGCTGGTATGTGGCTGCACAACCCTGTGTGCTTAACACCCGGGTGAGTGCAGTCCCCCTGCACCAGGCCCTGTCCAACTCCGCTACAGCGCAATAACTCCTGAACTCCATCTTTGGGCGCTCTGGGTCGTTACAGTCGCCTGTATGGACCCAGTCCCTGACAAAGATCTGCAGTTCAGGTTAGGGGGTCGGGGAGAGTGTATGAGTAAGTATGCATGATTAAGGGAATGAATGAGTATTTGAATGAGTGAAAGAATGTTTGTGAATGAGTGTGTGTGAGATAGCATGGATGTGTGCGTGGGGGGGATAGCATGGCATAGGGAGTCTGTAATCACTCCTATCATGCCCAGGTTCTAGCATGTACTGGCTGCCTGGGCATGATAGGAGTGTGATTGCTGTTAGCAATTATATATTATTATTTATTATTTAGTGTTTTCTATAGTGCCATTATATTCTCTATATATAATATTGTTGATTTTTTTTGTCCAATTATTAAAAGTACGTAACACACCAAAATTGGACAGAAAAATTCAATAACAATATTAATATATATATAATTGTTAACAGCAATCACACTCCTATTGTGCCCAGGCAACCAGTACACGCTAGAACCTGGGCATGATAGGAGTGTGATTGCTGTTAATCATTATATATATATATATATATATATTAATATTGTTACAGATTTTTTTTTGTTGCGAAAAAACGGTCACTTAACGACCTTTGACAGTGCTAAAGTTTTCCATCAAAAAATGGAAAGAGTTAAAGTAAAAGCATTTCAAATACCCAAGGGGTGTCTAATTTTAAAAAAATGGTTTGATGGGGTAAATTGGAGTGGCCGGCTCAAAGATAGGACATAGGCACAGACTGACCAAAATGCGGGGGGAGGGAGCGCACTTCCCCAATGTGGCCTTTTAAACCCAAACACCAGACAAACCCCATGCATGACTGTACTCGGGAGATGTTGCTGAACACACATTAGGGTGACGTATACCTGGAGCTATACATTTATATCCGAAATACAACTTGTGTGAAAAAAAATTACTACCACAAACTTTGGCAAAGGCTGGTAGTAGACTCATGCATGGAAAGGGTTAAAATACCAGCATTTGAAATACCTTGAGGTGGCTAGTTTTCAAAAAAATATGGTTTGATGGGGTAAATTGTATTGGCCAGCTTCAAAAGATACCCGAAATGGCACATGGGACAGAATGACCAGCTTTGGAAAAAAAAATAGTTTTACAATATCAAAATGCTACTTGTACTTATTGCCCAATAACTTACAGAAAAAAACAAAAAAAAAAAACATAAAAACATTCGGTATTTCTGAATTTATTTAGCAGGTTTTTTTCATTGGCTTTTTTGGGTGAGTAAAAGATTTTTTGGGTAACAGTCAAAAAATCCGTTTTTTTTCCAATTTCCATCATATTTTATAATTTATTTTATGGGCAATTAGATAATATGATCAAAAAAATGGCATCTGAAGAAAGCCCTTCTTGTCCTGAAAAACACATGTAACTTGTGTGGGTACACTAAATGAGTAAGGAGAAAATTACAGGAGCACAGCAAAAGTGTTAAAACAGTCTCGGTCCCAAAGGGTACAAAAGGAAAACCGCAGCCTTGTCCTTAAGGAGTTAATAAAAGTGTGGCTTGTGAGAAGCATAACCACTTTCAAGAGGCAGTCTTTCAGGTCCAGCTTTCATTAATATTTTTGACCATTTAACATCATCCGCTTCAGTACTAGAGGAAACGGAAGGTTTCGGCTAAGTAAATCCTGAATTTTCGGTTTAGGTCCAGAATTTTCTTTTCGGTGCATCCCTAATAAAAACTATATATAACCAGTGCAAATGAAAAAAAAAATCCAAAAGTGTATTTAGGTATTTGTCCTGTTTTTTTGCCATTATTTTTAGTTTGGCACTTACATGGTTAAACATGAATGCCACACATCGCTGTTTCTAAACAAGATTTTTAAAAAATGTTTGCTGGTTTTACAATCCAATAGCAGCCAGAAAAAGGAAAACTGCTAAACAAAATTTTTTTTGAAAGTTGACATCCTAAAGTATTTTACTAGGGGCATTTTAACACTTGTTTTCAGTGACAGTCTGTCTTAAACATTGCAGTAAAAAAAAATTTCTTCATTTTTAATAAACCCATTCTATCCAAACAGTATTTCAGTAATTTTTCCCCCTGGTTACATGAAATTACTGGAACAACTTTTGTTTGATTTGTATTCAGAAACACCTCGGAGTACAGGAATACCCCATATACAAGGGTAGGGTATGTTTCTTTGGCACTGCGGGTTCAAAATTGGAAAATGCACATTACAGTTTTTAAACATGGAATTTTGACAGATAAGTTTGTTGACTCCATATTTCATTTTGACACCGGCACCTTCCAAAGTTAGTCTAACAAAAAAAAAGAAAACATTTTTCACATCCACTTTGCAGTTTCACAATGTTTATTTTTCTGAGTAGATATGTGAAAGAACAAAATAGGTCTTGATTTTTGTTCAGTAACACCCCTCGAGTACAGCAATATCCCACATGCATAGATCACTGGAACATGCGCATTTAAATCATTCAAATGTTTAAACTTTTTTTTTTTTTTTAATTATCGGATCACTAATAAGTGACAAGTTTAGGCCACTGATGTTGATCAGGGAGACCGATCAATAATGAGTGACTTAACCCCTTAACGACAATTGCCGGTCCTGGCACGACACGGAAAAGCATGTGCTTTACGACAATTGACGTGCCAGGACCGGCACGTCTTTAAACGGGTGCAGAAAGCGATCTACTTTCGCTTTCTGCACCCAAAAAGCGTTGCTGAATGCCTCGACCTCGAGGCATTCAGCAACGCCGCGATCGGCACGAAGGGGCCATCTCTGGCCCCTCCACGGGGCGTCAATATCCGCCATACTTTGTATGGCGGCGGACGCCCGTTTTAAAAGCGTTTAGGAGGCGATCAACGATCTCCTCCTAAACTTAAATGGTGTAGCTGGAATGCCTCGATCAGGAGGCATCCAGCGACACCAAACACTTACCTTTCGATGGGCTGTGACCGCTCCGGAGAGCGGTCACAGCCGCAGCTGCCGGTGATCTTCGCCATCAAGCAAGATGGCCGCCGCCCTGCAAGAGAAACAAACAAGTTTTAAAGTTCGCTAGATGGTCTCCAGACCATCTAGAGAACTCTGGCTCCACTTGCAGGTTGAATACAGGTACTGCATTCACCATGCAAGTCAATGGAGCCCAGCTTTCTAATCACAGTGTGATTAGTAAAAATAAATTAAAAAATAAAATTAATAATAATTAGAAAAAAATAGTAAAAAACCAGTAAAATGTAAAAATCAGGGGAACCTCCAAGTTGAAAATTTAAAAAAAAAAAAAATTAAAAAAAAGGCAAAAAAATAAATAAAATACATATATATAAAAAATATATTTTTGTGAGCAAGTCCTAAAATTAGCATATTAGCTTAAAACAATTCTCGCATGGAAAGAGTTAAAATACTGTCATTTTAAATGCCCGTGGGGTGTCTACTTTTAAAAAAGGTATGATTTGATGGGGTAAATTGAATTGGCCAGGTTCAACAATGTCCCAATTAACACGGGGGAGAGGATGGCCACACATCTAATTTCCAATTAGAAAAATGCACATGTACCAAATGTGGCCTTTTAGTTCCCCCAAAAAATGACATGTATGTGGGGTATCACTGCATTCAGGAGATGTTGCTGAACACATATTGGGGTGTCGTGTGACAGCGGCATATACCAGGAGCTGTAAATTCATACATAAAGTAGGTGTGTGTGGGAAAAAATACACACAAAAATACTACTGCAAACTTTGAAAAAATGCTGGTGGTAAAATGTGTGCATGCAAAGAGTTAAAATACCAGCATTTAAAATACCCTGGGGTGTCTATTTTTAAAAAAATATATGGTTTTGTTGGGCACACTGAAATGGCCCGGCTCAAAGATGTACCAAATAGGGCATGGGCAGTGGATCCCCAAATGCCAAAGTTCAACATTGAAAAATGTGCATGCCCCAAATGTGGCCCTTTTGCCCCCAAACAGCCAGGCAAAATCATTCATGTGGGGTATCACTGCGCTCAAGAGATGTTGCTGAACACAAATTGGGGTGTTTTGTGATAGTGACATAAACGAGAACATTTTAATTCATACCTGGCAAAACAAATGCAAAAAAATGACTACCATAAAGTTTGACATAGGCTGCTGGTAGAATAAGTGCATGGAAAGAGTTAAAATACCAGCATTTGAAATACCCTGGGGTGTCTTGTTTTCAAAAATATATGACTTGATGGGGTTAATTGCATTGGCCGGCTTCAAAGATACCCGAAATGGCACATGGGGGGAAGAATTACCAGATTTGGAAAAAATGGCTTTGAAATAGCAAAACGCTACCTGTCCTTATTGCCCCATAATGGGTAGAAAAAAGCATAAAAACATAAAAACATTGGGTATTTCCAAACTCAGGACAAATAGTAGAATCTATTTAGCAGGTTTTTTCATTACCTTTTATAGATGAGTAAAAGATTTTTCAACTAAAAGTTAGAAACAGTCATTTTTTTCTAAATGTTTCACCATATTTTATACTTCTTTTAATAGTAAATAATACGATACAATCAAAACAATGTCATCTAAAGAAAGCCCTTCTTGTCCTGAAAAAAACAATATCTAATGTGTGTGGGTTCAGTAAACGGGAAAGAAGAAAATTACAGCTAAACACAAGCAGCGCAGAAATGTTAAAAAGGCCATTGTCACGAAGGGTACAAAAAGTTAAATCAGCTTTTGTCACGAAGGGGTTAATGAATTATGTATTTTTTATTAATAATTTGTGAGGTTTTTTCGTTATTACCCTAGATGACCCCTCTCTCTTTCTAGGGCAGGGTCATCCATTGGCCAGGAGTGATCTGATCATCAGCCCGCTTTTGATTCTGCATCAGTTTTAACTACTGTACTTACTAAACTCACAACAATTGACCTGGAAGCACCATGGATTTTCAGGTCAGTGCTGTTATTTTTATTTTTGTAATTATTTTTTAAAATTCTTTCAATGCTGATGCCTCCATTGGAGCACAGCATTGACTGATATTTAGTCCTCACAAGCTTGTGGGGACAAAATATTAACCCCTGAAATCCCGTTGTGGTCATACACCATCGTGGCATTGAAGGGGTTAACTCTGCATGATTGAACAGACCAGACCAGCAGAGCCCTGTACAAAATGGGTATTAACCTCTAAAATGAAGGGGTTAATGCTGCACTGTTGCTCTATGGAGCGATCAGGCAGCAGGGGAATATTGTGGCAATCAACAAACAACCCCCTTCCCTGAAGCTGTCTGTGGCAGCTGAAAACTGGTGATTACTGGTGATTGCGTTTTGAGCCTATAGAATAGCTCTGTGGGAGTGATCGAAGGCTGGGGAGGCTGTGCTGGTCTGCCCAGATACCTGGGCAGACAGCAGTAGCAATGCCCCCGCAATCACCACTATTGTGGCGACGTGGGAGCATTTATTTTTTTTGGATGATGTACCTGGTACGTCATGGTGCCGCTTGTAGCATGTCAACATGACGTACCAGGTGCATCTTCGGTGGGGAAGGGGTTAAACATCATGGTCATATAATAGGAATACAAAACATGTCAAGATTTCAGTATGGTGCTGGGCAGTCCAGAAGATCATTCTAGGTCATTCTAGTATGCATCAGCTCATATAAAGCAGGACAACAAACAAAAAGTAAGAAATGGCAACCCAGAATACTTCATTTAAATTGAGAAGTTTTGCTCAAGGGCGTAAGCCTACCATGTGTTATTTTCACGTTTCCAATAGTAGAGAAATCAGACAAATAATTACATGTATCGTTATAAACTGAAAGCATAGTGAGCTCAACCAATGTAAGACCAGGCTGTTTTTTTATTTTTTTTTGTACCCTTTGTGACCAAGGCTGTTTAACGCTTTTGCATGCTCGTGTTTAGCAGTAATTTTCTCCTTTCCTATTTAGTGTACTCACACAAGTTATATATTGGGGTTTTTTCAAGACAAGAAGGGCTATCTTCAGATACTAATTTTTGATCATCTAATCTAAAACACTTTCTCACTTTTATTTGAAAATTTTTTATTCATCTAAAAAGCTAATGAAAAAACTGCTAAGTAGATTCTACTTTTTGTCCTAAAATTAGAAAACCCAATGTTTTTATGTTTTTGCAAGAAGTATAAGTAGCGTTTTGCTATTTGAAAACTTTTTTTTTTTCCAAATCTGGTCATGCGCTATTTCGGGTATCTTTAAAGCCGGGCAATTTACCCCATCAAATCATAATTTTGAAAACTAGACACCCCAAGGTATTTCAAATGCTGGTATTTTAACCCCTTCCTCGCATGAGAAACCTTACAAAGAGGGAGAACACCTTGTACTTAATACATACCGATTAATAGTTACTCATAACAAGGTTCACAAAGCGTCTCAGACATAAAAGACATGACAATTAACATTATAGGTACATCAGCAGTATACCATCCATCTTTCTGAATCTGGTCACAGGGAGATCATCTTTATAATTTATCCCCGAAGAACCATCAAACCTTATGACTGCTTAATCCAGGGGTGTCCAAGTTTTTTCTGCAGCGGGCCACTTCATCAGAAATGTATGTGTGGGTCGCACTCATATTACACTGAGAGAAAATATGGCCTTTTAGCTTTATAATCATACCTGGGAACTTCTCGGCTGCAGCTACCCGGAGCTTTCCCTTGCGGGACGCAGCCAGGACTGCACACCAACTTTTATATGTCATTCTATCAATACTGTATAGCGAGAGGTATTGGCAATAGAAAGAGAGAAGTGCTCATGCCGTTGTACAGATCACTGGTGAGCCCTCACTTGGAGTATTGTGTACAGTACTGGAGACCCTATCTCCGGAACGATATAGATATGTTGGAGAAAGTTCAGAGAAGGGCTACTAAAATGGTTAATGGATTACAGGATAAACCTTACCAGGACAGGTTAAAGGATCTTAACCTATATAGTCTGGAAGAAAGACGTGACAGGGGGGATATGATAGAAACATTTAAATACTTAAAGGCAATCAACAAGATAAAGGAAGAGACAGTTTATTTAAAAGGAGAAATACTACCACAACAAGAGGACATAGTCATTAGCTAGAGGGGCAAAGGTTTAATGGTAACATCAAAAAATATTACTTTACGGAAACGGTAGTGGACGCATGGAATAGCCTTCCAGCAGAAGTGGTAGATGTTAATACAGTAAAGGCATTTAAGCAAGCATGGGATAGGCATAAGGCCAAGCTAGATATAGGACAAGGGCAGGTACTAAAGGAAAGTACCCAGAGGTTGGGCAGACTGGATGGGCCTACTGGTTCTTATCTGCTGTCACTTTCTATGTTTCTATGTTAATACTGAATTACTTAAACAGTAAAGCAAAGTCAGTCCACAAACCATTCAGCCAAATAAAACTGCCCAAGGCTGGAGCACACTGTGGGTACAAACTGGATTTAAGCTGGCTGACGCACACTGAGTTGATCAAGGCCAGATTAACCACATATATGCCACTCTGCCTCCAGAAATGCCTTATACCCCTATATGCCAGGAGCATATCATGGGACATAGTGGCATACAGGGGGTTAAAAGGCATTTCTGGAGGCAGAGTGGCATAAAGGGGGTTAAAAGGCATATCATAGGGCACTCTGCCTCCAGAAAAGCCTTACGCCCCCCATATAACACTCCCCCCGACTTACCACTGCTTCTGACTCCCTGGTGTCTGGTGGGGGCAGCGGGTGGAGGCCGCGGGTGGAGGCCGTTCATGAAATTAAAGGGGCCTGCATGCACACAAAGCAGCGCCCAATGGCCGTGCCTCAGCTCTTCACCCCACCCCTTTTAAGACGTGGGGCAAAGTGCTGAGGCATGGCCCTGGGCGCTCCCCCTCCTGCCAATAACCTTGCAAAAAATACCAATACCGGTAGGGTGCTCTAAATACCAGCTGTGCCGGTGAAATACCGGCCAGGTGGCAACCCTAGTCTCTCCAGACCCTCCTGTGTACTGTGGCTTCACAGGTACTGTATTAAACCAAGCCAATGGAGCGCAGCTTTCTGTGATTAGTAAAATAAAAAAAACTGTCTGCGCTTCTTACACTAATAAAGTTGGCATCAAATATATAAACATAATATAAACGAAAGGTTTTTGTTATATGAATTGGCCAAAGCAGAATTAAGCTCACCCGCCACATCAAGGCACACTCGATAGGGTGAGAACCTACTCTCACCTCCTACATACTGGCCACACAAAGCAGTTTATACTGCTACCAAAACCTTATTAATGTGTTGGGGGAGGTGCAATTAAACCTCCTCCCCATTAACCCCTGGGCAGCAAGCTGCAACCAGACTGATGAGGAGCCAACAACCTCAAATATGTGCAAACAGGGAACAAGAAGTTTCATGGCGTAGTCCAAAGATCTATAAGAATGACTGTGGCACACATAATGATTAACCATTGATATTTCAGCTGCTATAATTTCAGATTGAAAGGAATCATAACTTCACCACGATGATCAATTCCAAAGCCTCGCCTACACGGAGTACAATATGCTCCTAGACAGTTACAAGTCACTGTTGTAATGCAGGTGTAAGTTGTGCTACATGAGTCTGGGAAACAGCACATTTGCTTTATCTTCTCTGACTTAGCTGCTTTAAAAGTCAAAGGCAACTGTTCACCATCACTGCTATCAAACTTCAAAATTTTTTAGCACCAGCTGCATGATTCAGGACAAAGGTGCGTGATCCTATGCTGCTGATAGAAACAAAAATGGAACTCTCACAAAAAAACAGGACAGTTAAAAGATTTTCCAACTATGCCCCCACAAAAAAACCTTCCCATTTTCCAACCATAGCCCCCAAAAAACCTTTCCAACCAAGACCCCCAAAAACATTTAATTTGTCCCCAGTTTGCAAACTTACCTAACTGAAGATTTTGCTTGATCCCTCTGCGGGGCTAGCGCCGCCCACAAATACTATTGAGCCGTGCTGGCGCTGTCCACAAAAATCATTCAGCGGGGCTAGCACTGCCCATGCTTGCTGCCTCAATTCACTTTCCGACAGACGGGGGCAGCTTCTTAAAATGATGCCCAAAGAACCACCTCTACAGAGAGCTCTCATTCGGGGACAATGCACCCAGAACGCGGGACATGAAGTCCCATTGCGGGACTGTTCCAGGCAATCCAGGATGTGTAGTCACCCTAAATGTGACAACAGACATCAGATATTGGCTTCATTTCTGGCACTGCCAGAGTGGTTTCAGAGAAATCCGACTCTGGCAGAATAGAATACATTGTGCGGGAGAAGTGTTCCATTTAATAAGATTTTTTTCTCCTTCCCTAATCAATGCTGACCACCCAATTCCCTCCAGCCATCCACCAAACTACCCTAACACTATACAATAGTGTGTGTGTATATGGGTATATAAGGCATATCTGGGAGGCAGAGTGGCAAATAGGAGGTTAAAAGGCATATCTGTGGGCAGAGTGGCAAATAAAAGAAAATAAAAACAAAAAAAATCTATATATATATATATATATATATATATATATATATATATATATCTCCCTCCCTAAAACCCTCTACACTATCCGCAATTTCCTCTAACCACCCACCAAACTATATAACCAAATTGTTTTTTATAAATTGTGGGTAAGCGTTGGAAGGGTTAAAGCAATATTTTTTCACATAGCGTAGTTTTCTCATCCAGATCACAAAGATGGAGGAGAGAGGCAGAGCATCCGCATTAGCAGTCATGTGATTGCTGTGATTGGTTCTCGCTAGATTGGGCCAGATCTGATGCAAATTGGAGTGTGCATTTTCCGTTGCATTTTCTATTGGACCTAGCAGTACGTCTTTAGCATATTGTTATGCTTAAATGTATGAATTATTGTGTATTTGTTGAGTTGATTATAGTTATAATGTTGGACTCGTGTTTTAAGAATATTACTGGGACTGTAACGTTTTGTATTTTCACACTCATTTCCATGTGTATTTAGATTTTAATCCCTATTTAGTCTTCATTTAAGTCTTACATCTCTATTCCATTTACCTCTATTGTATATCTGCCATTGTTGAATGTGTGAAGATGAGTCCGGTGGTGGTTGTTGTCTGCATAATTTCTTGTTAGGATGTTATGCATTTTTCATGTTAATCCTTTTCCTGTTTAAATGATGATTAAATGGTTATATAAACCACATCCAGTCCAATTAAAGTGTTCTCTTGCATCCTGACTGGTGTATTGTGACTTGTGGTACAGTTCTTTTGGAGACCCTTTTCCCACAGAGGAGCACCTTTCCTCTGAGAACGGGAGCGGCTAACCATCTTTCAGCCAGCTTTCGCTATAAGGAAGGCAGCAGCAATGGTCAGGAAAGTCCCTCTAGACCAGTGGTTCTCAACTCGTCCGGAGGGTCAGAGCCGGACTGGAGGCATACCGGTAAAATGTAACTTTCCTCGGGCTTCCTTACACATTCTAGCGGCAATCCGTGAGCCGCAGGCTGTCGGGACCGCGGCCGCAAAAATCAGGGCCATCAGGCACCCCTGTCTCCCCACTACAGCCCCTATCCCACACCACAGTCCCTGTTCCCCCATTACAGCCCCTATCCCCACCCATAGTCCCTCCCCCAATACAGCCCTTATCCCCCACCATAGTACTTGCCCCCCCATTATAGCCACTGAACCCTATTACAGCCCCTATTCTCCATCACAACCACTATCCCCACCACAGCTCCTGTCCAGCATCACAGCCACAGTTTCCCTCACTAGAGCCTTTGTTTCCATCACCACAGCCACTGTTCCCCACCACTGCCCATATCCTCCAATACTGCCCATATCCCCTCACCATAAATCTTATCCCCCATTACAGCCCATATACCCCACCACTGCCCTCACTACTTCCCCTATCCCCTCACTGTCACTGGAGACTTCCCATTACATTCAGGAATCCGAACGCTACGAAGAATACACCATCATCTCTGGAGGAGTAGATTGGATATCCTTCACTGGAACCTTACAGGATTATATTGAAGTTTGCTGAAGTACACCCAAAGCAACACTCCTCAGTCAACATGGCCTCAAAATGTAAATATGATTATACAGATTATATTAAAATTGGCTATTCATATATTAAAGATAGACGTGATGGACAGAAACCACAGTGTGTTTTGTGTAGCATGAAGCCATCAAAGCTAAAGCGTCATTTAGACACAAAACACCCGGGCATCACAAAAGTGCCTAACATCTTCTTCAAAGCAAGAGCAGGCATCTTACCACGTAGCTCATCTTACCTGCCGCCAGTGATATGGCCAGAGAGGTCCTGGATCAATCTGCTGCAGATAAATTGAAGACAATTCCACTAATGACACAATACGCAGGTGGATTCAAGAAATGTCAGGTGACCACACAACTCGCATCAACATTAACAAATACCATTCATTACAATTGGATGAATCCACGGATGTTGTGAACCATGCCATTTTACTGGTTTATGCGAGGCATGTGTAGGAAGGAGACTTTCAGGAGCTTCCCACCACTACTACTGCAGAGGACATTTTCAGTACTTTGGATTGATTACTTGGGTTCGGTGTGCCTGATATGGGATATGTGTGTCGCAATCACAACCGATGGTGCAGCCTGCATATGACTGGAAAACACTCAGGGGTGGCGAAGAGAATTCTTGAAAAGGCACCAAATGTGGTTTGGAACCATTGTTTTTTGCACAGGGAGGCATTAGCAGCCATGGATATGGTGCCAGTGTTCCACGAAACTTTGAAAGATGCTGTCAAAGTGGTGAACTACATTAAACGGAGTGCCAAGCATGTCAGGTGTTTTCAGAAGCTGTGCATAGACCTGGGCAGTGAACATGTACAGGTGCTGTATCATGCGGAGGTGCGCTGGCTTTCCAGGGACAAAGTTCTCTCACGTTTATACGAACTGAGAACGGAAATCGCGGCCTTCCTCTCAGAGTGCAACTCGACTCTTGCCGATCTGTTTAACAGTGACATATGGCTTGCACAAGTTGCTTATCTTGCAGAAGTGTTTGAGCAGCTGAACACATTAAATGTGTCTATGCAAGGGAAGGGACACAATATTTTTGCACATCACAAAGCTGCAGGAATGTTTTAAAGACTACTTCCCAGAGCAGCACAGGGATCAGGGCTGGATACGCGATCCCTTTGGAATTGATTTGGAAAGCGTCATGTTGCCAAGCAACGAAGAGAGTCAGCTTGTAGAGCTTTCATGCGATCAGATGCTAAAAATCTTTTTTACTGAGCTAACCCTCTCCCAGTTTTGGTGTAATGTTATGGCTGAATATCCTTCCATTTCAACCAATGCCTTCAAAGTTTCAGCACAACTTATCTTTGTGAGAGTGGCTTCTCAACTCTGGTTCAGTTAAAGACAAAGCATAGTGTCAGGGCCCCAGCCCTTCTCCTTGCCCCTTACCTGGGACTCCCCTCGGGGAATTGTTAAAGCACATCGTGCAGACGTGCCAGCAGCGGAGGTTGTTTACGCGCATCGCCGCTGCTGGTGAACGTCTGCGCGTTGCGCTTAGACAATCTCCTGTCTGAGCGTATCAGAGAGTAGGATGCAGGTCCCCTGCACCGCTGCGGGGGATCTGCATCCTAACCCTGCTGCCTGCCCGGCGCCCGGAACTGCATGTCCCGGGCGTTGGGCGCTAGACCCCGAATATAGGCCGCATCCCCACTTTAAGACTTAAAGTGGGGGGCAAAAGTGCGGCCTATATTCGGGCCAATGCGGTATATATATCTATATATCTATATAGATATATACATCTATACATCTATATATATATATATATATATATATATATATATATATATATATATATTATATATATATATATATATTATATATCTATAGATATCTATATCTATAGATATCTATATATCTTTAGAAATCTATGTATAGATATCTATAGCTATAGATATCTATATCTATAGATATCTATCTATCTATCTATCTAATGTGGAATACTGCACAAGTTGTTTTATGGAATAAAATATAATGTTTCAGAAATGAAATTATTTTTAGGTCGCGACTTAATGACCAAAGACAAATGTGGGTCCTGAGAATACACGGGTTGAGAACCGCTGCTCTAGACCCCCTGATTCCCATTACAGTTGTGAAGAAGTTAAGGGGATTAAAAAGCATTTCATGGGGCACTCTGCCTCCAGAAAAGCCTTATGCCACCCATACAACACTCCCCCCACCCCAACTTACCAGTGCTTCTGACTCCCTGGTGTCTGGTGGGGGCAGCGGGTGTTGTCTGCGTTCATCGAGCAGACGTTCGCCGGCTGGCAGAGAAGAGAATTCCCTGCAGCGCTGCAGGGAATTTTCCTCTCTGCCAGCCAGGGAAGGTATGTGCGATGCGCGTCCACAACCTCCGCTTCTGCCGGTGCAAGTGCCGGCAGCAGCTGAGGTTACCAGAAAGGAGGATCCAGGTCCCCTGCAGCGCTGCGGGGGATCTGGATCTTAGACTAATAGTCAGACCTCATTTGATTCATTTGCTCTGAAAAAAACCTTGTCTTATAATCGAGCAAATACGGTATATTCAAGGGGTATGACAAGACGAGAATTGACAGACTAGGACAAACCGATACGTTAGGTGGAGAGAGCCCTGCTCGCAAGCTTACAGTCTTGAGGGAATGGGGTGACAAACATAAGGCACAGAGAAAGGGTGAGAGGTATTGTGGTGGTTATATCAGTGACAAGGAAGTTCTAGCAGCTAAGATGGTATGCTTCTCAGGGTGCCTGGCAAATATGCATTGTGTTATGGTTGGAATGCAGCTCCTTTCAGTCCCCGGTGAACAAGCTATTTATGGCAATCTCAGATTCCATAGTGTGCTTCACTTTAACAGGAATAGCCAACACTGAATTATAAAACTGCAGTGTTGCTATTACTGATTTCCTGGTACAAACCATTTGTTCCTGTGGTAAGTCTCATGCCTAAAATCTAAAAGATCAGGATTGAGAGGTCTGCTATTATGGTCTGTAGTCATACTGGAAAGTATTACCCCACAGGCCAGTCCTAATTCTACAAACAGGCCTGGATTTACTTAGGCCAGACTGTTATGGGAGGGAGGCCAATTCGAAGGATGTCAGAGTTCCAAAAAGGTGTAGAGGACAGCCCTGCAACATGTACCCTCATATCTCCCAGCTAAAGCAGTTGGGTGTTTACTCAGACATCTAGGAGAGGGAATTTAAAACAATGGGTCCAAAAGTGAGGTCTTGCCCCTGCAATGTGGTCAACAAGCCACCGCACACGGGTACCAGCCATAATCTTAAGCCTTCCTGGTCCTCTGGCAAGTTTCTCCCTGCGCAGTGGCCCTAAGTCCCACAAAATCCGCCATTAAAACATCTTTCCAGTTATATAGATCTGCTCCTCGTAAGGTTGCGTAGAAACCCTTAAATGTCCATTATCTACCATCGAAGCTACCGGACAGTGGCTTACGATTTTTGTAGGAGGTTATTAAGAGCATCATGGTTCTCTAGAAACCATTCAACTGAGGCTGCCAACAATGTTCCCTCTAATTTTTCTTAGGTGGTGTGCGCAGAAAATTTCTCTTGTGCAAAAATTTTCCCAGAGCCAAAATTTTGTGCGCACAATATGCTTCTGCAAATGTTAAATTTAAATTGTTATTCTATATTTTTGGTACAGCTCGCTCATGGTTAATAACACTACATTATAGTGTGATAATGTAGTATTAGTAACACAACAGTATTACTTACTGTAATGTTTTTTTAAAGGTGAAATTCTCACTGCATAAGTAAATTATGAGTGAATCACGAGCGGAGGCTCCAGGCCGCATAAAGGATAAAAAAAAATTGGGAAAAACTGTTGTGCGCAGGGGCGTACCTAGAGTATTTGGCACCTGGGGCGGATCCTGTACATGGGACACCCACACACACACTCTTTAAAACTGCATAGCTTCTATCGTTAGGCAAACATTGACCGTGTTACAGCATAACTGCTATCATTATATACTAAGGCAAACATTGACGGTGGTACTGCATAACTGCTACCATTATATAGTGAGGCAAACATTGACAGTGGTACAGCATGACATATATACATATGATAAACAGCAATCACACTCCTATCATGTCCAGGTTCTAGCATGTACTGGTTGCTTGGGCATGATAGGAGTGGGATTGCTTTTAGCAATTATATATATATATATATATATATATATTAATATCTGTCCAATTTTGGTGTTACTTACTTTTAATAAAGATGTGGTTAACACACCAAAATTGAACAAAAAAATAGAATTGCTAACAGCAATCTCACTCCTATCATGCTCAGGCAGCCAGTACATGCTGGAACCTGAGCATGATAGGAATATGATTACAGCCTCCCTATGCCATGCTATCCCCCCCACACACTTACACATCCATGCTATCACACACACACACACTCATTCACAAACATTCAGTTTAAACTACACCCATCACTCTCACACACTTACTAATTCACTCTCACAGAATGTTTTCCTACCTGTCACTTTTCCTCTTCTTCGTTATTCCTCTTCTGTGTCCTCTTCTTCCAGTGCAGTGGAGGCGGTGGGCGTGGCTTCAGTGCTGTGCGCCGGGATATGACATCAAATCCCGACGCACAACATCAGTTGCAGCGCGCGTCGCAAGGGAGCATTAACAGACTCCTTGATCTCCCTCTAACCGAGCCTGCACCTCTAGCGGCGGACATTACTGTCCGTCTCTGGAGGGGTGCCGTGCACACAACCAGTAGCGGACCGCCCCCCCGTTCGGTACGCTACTGGTTGTGCCCACAATTTTTGTTCGTGTGCGCTCCCTCTTAAAGCTATGTGTGCGCGCACAAGCGCACAGCTTAGAGGGAACACTGGCTGCCAACTACAATATAGGAAGCTTGGTAAGAAGAGGCTGTGTGACTACCTAGACATGGGTTTTTAGGTTATATACAAAGAAATATTGCAATTTTATAGATAGACAAACAGATAAATAAATACATGTAGTTAGATATACATACATCCACATATATACACACACTACCATTCAACGTTTGTGGTCACTTAACTGTTTTAATGGAAAATAAATAAATATATATATTTTTTTAGCTATGCTATAAATTGTAAAAAGAGTTTTGTAATGAGGATTTAGCCTTTAAAACTTAAACTTGGCTAATACAATGTGCCATTGGAACACAAGGAGTGATGGTTGCTGATACAGGGCCTCTGCATGCCTATGAAGATGTTCCATTATTTTAATGGACAAAATGTGCCTTTCTTTCAAACACGAGGACATTTCTAAGTGACTCCTAACTTTTGAATGCCAGTTTTGGAAAACATACATATACAACCCTTACCTGAAATATTTGCTTCAGCGAAAATAGTGCCCTCCTTAATTCTCTTCCATCAGAATTATACAGTTTCTCTTTAATAAAAGAAAATGGCATAACAACTTATTAACAAATGAGTCTAATTAACATAAAGAACATAAAGAATAACATAATACAAGTTTAATTTTAAGATACAAATTCTAATTAGATCAGGGATTCAATCCTTGAAGGATTTTCCAGTTAAGTACCCATCTTGTTGAGTCTACAACTACAGTCAGATCACTATAGGGCTGCAACAACTAATCGATAAAATCGATAATGAATTTTGTTGGCAACGAATTTTATTATCGATTAGTTGAATTGATTTTATCAAATATAAGATGAGGGTTTTTTTCAGAGCAAACGCTCTGAGAAATACCCTTCATTTTATAATCCGACATCAAATAGAGGTTGATAATAACACTAAGATCCTCCGCAGCTCTGCAGGGGACCTGGATCCTCCTCTCTGACAGCCGGTGCGCGTCTGTGCGATGGCTTCTATGATGGAGCACCAGCGTGACATGACCTTCCGGTGCTCCACCATAGAAGCCCCGGCAGAAGTACCGGCCACCAGCGGAGGTTGTCTGCGCGCATTGCGCAACGTTCACCAGTTGTCCCTACTAGACAACAAGGAGTATGGAGCACGGGGGTAAGTCGGGGGGGGGGCAGAGTGGCATATCAGGGGGCAGAGTGGCATACAGGAGGTATAAAGGCATATTTGGGGGTGGGCAGAGTGGTATATTAAGGGGGCAGAGTGGCATATCAGGGGTTATAAGGCATATCAGGGGGGCACAGTGGCATATAAGGGGTATAAGGCATATTGGGGGGCAGAGTGGCACATAGGGGGTTATAAGGCATATCAGGGGGGCACAGTGGCATATTTGGGGGGGGCAGAGAGGCATATCAGGAGCAGAGTGGTATACAGGAAGTATAAGGCATATTTGGGGGTGGCCAGGGTGGCATAATCAGGGGATATAAGGCATATCAGGGGAGCACAGCAGCATATAAGGGATATAAGGCATATTTGGGGGCAGAGGGGCATATCTGGGGCTACAAGGCATATCAAGGGAGGCAGAGTGGCATATATGTGGTATAAGGCATACCAGAGGGCACTATGGCATATAGGGGGTATAAGTCATATCTGGGGGGACAGAGGGGCATATCTGGGGGGGTCAGATTGGGAAATAATTTTTTTTTCTGATGTTTGTTTTTTACATCCAGTTTGTTCATAAAATGTTTTAAATAAATGAAAAATGTACATTTATTTTTTTATCCGATTAATCGATTAATCGAAAAAAATCATCGGCCAACTCATCGATTATGAAAATAACCGTTAGTTGCAGCCCTAGATCACTACCATACTACTAGTCAGGTCAATACATTTTATTTATATAAATCAGTTTGATTCTTAACAGCGATCTATGTAGCCATGGGTAATTTTGCGTGGTTGTTGAAAAATGGCCCAACAGAGACCTAAACATATTGGAGTGTTGCTAACAGGATCTTTATAGTGTTTTAAAATCCTATTTTATGCATGCCACGCATGAATCACTATGAAGAAATAAGTAGTGCAAGAGCATCACCGTTTACATACACTCTACCATTATGTCATGGGTGTAGCTGCTCTATCAGGCAAGGAGCTATTACAAGGGCACTAGGTATGGCAGTAGAAGGCCCTAAATGTCAGGACACGGGCAAGCAGGTCGGGTAGGAGCGGACTTTGGATAGGGGACCACAGAACAGACTTTGGATAGGGGACGACGGAGCGGACCTCCTCAGACAAGGAACATGGCTGGCAGCCCTCAGCCAGGGCATACGTTGTCAAGTAAGCCGGGTCAATACCAGGAGATCACAGGAACAAAAGCCAAATCAGAAGCCAAGAGGAAGGTCAGGAAAAGCAGGAACAAAAGAGTAAAATTCAACAGGAAATGGCACAGGACCAGGAAGCAGAGAAACAGAAAAGCTGAATACACTTCAATGCAAATGCCCCGCTTGCAGGCCACAGCAGGTATATAAAGGCAGGGCTACACCCAGGAAATATGTCTCAGCTGTCCCAAGTAATTAGAAATGGGTGCTCCTGACAGGATAGGGTGACCACTAGTGGCTGCAGGTAGACACAACAATGTATAATTATCACATAGTCCAGGCTGGCAGGGTGGAATCCTGACACTGAAAGAGAAAATCAAGAAGCTTATAGTTCATCAATGGTGTAACAGAAATTTAGGGAAGGCTCTATTCTCATCCTTTTTAATGTGCAGTCATGGCCAAAGGTTTTAAGAATGACACACATTAATTTTCACAAAGTCTGCTGTCTCGGTTTAAATGATGGCAATTTGCATTTACTACAGAATTTTATGAAGAGTGATAAGATGAATTGCGATCAATTGCAAGGTCCCTCTTTTCCGTGAAAATCAACCTAATCCCCAAAAAATATTTCCACTGCATTTCAGCCCTGTCCTAAAAGGACCAGCAGATCTCATGCCTGAGTAAGAGTGTTGACGTGGACAAGGCTGGAGATCACACTGTTATGCTGATTGAGTAAGAATAACAGACTGGAAGGTTTAAAAGGAGAGTGGTGCGTGACATCATTGTTGTTAACCATGGTTGTCACGTACCTATACCCCGAAACTTAGAACGCCGCAACTTCACCCAGAGTAATACCAAATGGGAAGGCCCAAATGGAACACCAAAGGCCGAAGAGGTATTGAGCAGCCAGAAGGCAGGGTATAGGCATATAAATAAAGGCAGTCTCTGAGGAGTAGACGGCTGTAGCGTAGACAGTGGAGGAAGCACTGGAACTGCAAAACGGAGTGTAGAAATCAAGCCAGGATTCGGTACACGGAGGAGTTAATCAGACAAGCCAGGATTCGGTACACGGAGGAGTAAATCAGACAAGCCAGGATTCGGTACACGGAGGAGTAAATCAGACAAGCCAGGATTCGGTACACGGAGGAGTAATCAGAGTAGGAGCAAATAACAGCACTTCAGACTCAAATACCACACAAGGGTAAAGTGCAGCAGACCAGCAGGCCTTTTAATTTAGGAGCCCCACCAAGCCACGCCCCCGGAACTGCACTGGAGGTTGCTCAGGCAGCAACACCCCCAGTCATCTCCCAGCCTGGGCACGCCCCCTCCTATGACTCACACGCAGGTTGCTAGGAGACATGTGGCTAGAAGCAGCTACACTAGTTTTGCTGCTATGCCGCAAATGCGAGGAACGGCGCCCGGACAAGGCTTCTCCGGGGAGGTAAGTTGTGACAATGGTTACCTGCAAGGAAACACATGCTGTCATCATTGCTTTGCACAAAAAGGGCTTCACAGGCAAGGATATTGCTGCTATTGGATAATCAAGAACTTCAAGGAGAGAGGTTCAATTGTTGTGAAGAATGTGTCAGGGCGCCCAAGAAAGTCCAGCAAGTGCCAGGACTGTCTCCTAAAGTTGATACAGCTGCGGGATTGGGGCACCACCAGTGCAGAGCTTGCTCAGGAATGGCAGCAGGCAGGCACGCACAGTTAGGTGAAGACTTTTGGAGGATTTCAAGAAGGGCAGCAAAGGGAAACCACTTATCTCCAGAAAAAAACATCAGGGACAGACTCATATTCTGCAAAAGGACTGCTAAGGACTGGGGTAACGTAATTTTCTCTGATGCATCCCCTTTCCGATTGTTTGGGGCACCCGGAAAACACAAGAGAAACCATCCCAGAGAAGACAAGGTGAGCGCTACCATCAGTCCTGTGTCATGCCAACAGTAAAGCATCCTGAGACCATTCACAATTTTGTCTAAGAACACAGCCATGAATAAAGAATGATACCGACACATTCAGGTTGAACTTGATGGACTGAAGTCTTTTTTCTACCTACTATACAATACTACTATACTAACTTCTCCCAACCATCCAAGAACAATTTGGTGATGAACAATGCCTTTTCCAGCATGATGGAGCACCTTACCATAAGGCAAAAGTGATAACTAAGTGGCTCGGGAACAAAACATCAAAATTTTGGGTCCATGACCAGGAAACTCCCCAGACCTTAATCCCATTGAGAACTTGTGGTCAATCCTCAAGAGGCAGATGGACAAACAAAAACTCCAAGCATTGATTATGCAAGAATGGGCTGCCATCAGTCAGGATGTGGCCCAGAAGTAAATTGACAGCATGCCAGGGCGTATTGCAGAGGTCTTGAAAAATATTGACTCTTTGCATAAACTTAATGTAATTGTCAATAAAAGCCTTTGACACTTATGAAATGCTTGTAATTATACTTCAGTATACCATAGTAACATCTGACAAAAATATCTAAGAACACTGAAGCAGCAAACTTTGTCATTTTCAAAACTTTTGACCACGACTGTATTGTAGTTTTCTATTGATCTTCTAATAGTGACTGTTACCAACTATCAACCTAATATATTCTAATTATATTCTTCTTATTCCAATTGGACTGCTTTTTATTAGTTGTGTCAACTTACACCGTTCAGCCATAACATTATGACCGTGTGCCAAGGGCATAGACTACACTAGACCACTGAAAGTGGGCTGTGGTATCTGCCACCAAGACATTAGCAGCAGATCCTTTATATCCTGCATGTTGCGAGGTGGGGCCTCCATGGATCAGAACTGTTTTTCCAACACATCCCACAGATGCTCCATTGGATTGAGACCTAGGGACACTGGAGGCCATGTCTACTACTTGTTGTGTTCCTCAAACCATTCCTGAACCATTGTTGCCTTGTGGTAGGGCACATTATCCTGCTGAAAGAGGCCAATGTTATCAGGGAATACCGTGTCCATGGTGTGTACATGGTCTGCAAAAATGCTTAGGTAGGTGATATGTGTCTAAGTAACATCCACACGAATGGAAGGACCCACGGTTTCCCAGCAGAACATTGCCCAAAGCATCACACTGCATCCGCCAGCTTGCCTTCTTCCGAAAGTGCATCAGTGCACAGTGTAAGTCTCACTTTTGCTATGAAAACTTCCCTGACTCGTTGAACCATGGACTTCACTAAACCTCTGAAGGTGTGCTGTGGCATCGTGCACCAAGACATTAGCAGCAGATCCTTTAAGTCATGTAAGTTCTCCAGGTAAGCGACAGACACGCACCCAGCCATTCACGTGATGTAAAACAAAAACGTGTTTCATCAAACCAGGCCACCTTCTTCCATTGCTCTGTGGTCCAGTTCTTATGCTCACTTGCCCATTGTAGGCACTTTTGGCAGTGGACAGCAGTCAGCATGGGCACCCTGACTGGTCTGCAGCTATGCAGCCTCATACACAAACTGCAATGCACTGCGTGATCTGACACCTTTCTATCAAAACCAGCATTAACTTTTTCAGCAATTTGAGCTACAGTAGCTCATCTGTTGAATTTGACCACATGGGCCAGCCTTCACCCCCACACATGCATCAATGGCCTTGGTGCCCATGAGCCTATGGATTCACTGCTTTTCCTTCCTTGGACCACCTTTCATAGGTACTGACCACTGCAGTTTTGGAGATGCTCTGACTCAGTCATCACAATTTGGCCCTTATCAAAGTTGCCCATATCCTTACACTTGCCCATTTTTCCTGCTTCTAACACATTAACTTTGAGGATGAAATGTTCACTTGCTGCCTAATATATCACACCCACTGACAAGTGCCATGATAAAAAGATTATCAGTCCTATTCACTTCACCTGTCAGTGGTCATATTGTGTAATTTAAGTTCTTATGCTTGTGAGCTCTTAGTTACTCCCTCACTTTATTCTGTTATGAAATACTAAAATAATAAACTAGTCTCTTCCCCTTTCCCAAATTTAGCAGCTAACTTAAATAAACCAGCCTCATCAAAAATGCCTCTATCCGTACCAGCAACTTTATATAGGTTTACTGGATATGTTCTCAAACGAAAGATGGCAGAAATCACTAAACCACGTGGTTTATAAAAAGCTTGAAATGTTAGATGTAACTTTAGTTTCATCACTTTTTAATGACCCATCTGTCAACGTTCACAATACGTTGATACGTTGAATCCTTCATTCTCAATTTTTAGCCTCCGTTAAATAAACGCAAAAGGGGAAATAATCCATCTTCGCCTGATTACACTTCTATCTGCAGCCCACTAAATTGATTTGAGACAAAACGACAAGTAATACAGGCTTCTAACAAAAGGGGCTGTTGGTGCACATTAGTATATAACAGCCCTTCCATGCTGGTCATTTTATAGTCATCGAAGGTGGACCATTTTTCTTTTTTTCTTTGTAACCCTTTCCATGGAGCAAAAATAAACAACCAATGGATTCTGTGATGTTGCTGGATGACCCCATAAAAAGATAGGTGAACTTTTTTTCTTTACATGTGGCATGCTTTGAGTGCCAACCTAATGGCAGCACAGAGGATGCCTGGATGGACTTCATGCCACCCTACTACACTTCATACCCTACTAGATGTAGGGTGGAATTTTTTTATTATTATAGTTACTAACTTAAACTTAACCCCTTTGCTGATTATATGAATAGAAGAATAGCCTGGCAGTCCTGAAACATTGGGTTCATTCACTGAAACCCTCACGTCAGTAGTTGATGAATAACTAACCAAATAATGATTCTCACGAACACTGCTTGAATGTAAATGATGGCTACTGTCTTTCAAATGGGCATGCAGTCATATAGCCAATAATTATTATTCTAAGGGTGAATAACAATTATTAAAACTGAACCTTTATTTTGATATTTAGAATTGTTTTAAAGAGGCTCTCGACGACAAACCAACATTAAAATTGGAAAAAAAAAGGTTGCATATGCAATATATGTAACCATTCACACTTCACAACTTTTGCAATAATTCCATTTTGTACATACCAATTATTGCAACTGTACCACATTTAGGAGTATAGTATACCATACATAAATGTAAGCTATAAAGTTAGCACTGACATATAAAAAGCATGCTGAATTTGAGATCCATCGTGTCTTAATGCAAAAAATACTCACCAATACATGTGTGGACTCTAACTGAGAGTTTGGTCCTGAGTATTATACTATTTTTCTTGCCTCTCCTAACAAAAGAAAATAAAAACAAATATAAAATGGCATACTTGTAAAGAATCGTTGTAATGAAGAGTTGAAACCAATTATTAACTATAAAGATGAGGACTGTGGACTACAGCCCTGCGCTGGACTGTTTTTTTAATCCCACTCCCGCTGAATTTCTGACCATTACCACCCGCTCCGGCAACATGTGTGTTCCAATCCCGCCCACTCCCGCAACATGTGTGTCCAATCCTGCCCACCCCCTTACTTGAACTGCAGATTTCCCGCTCACTCCCGCAAGGCTGCCTTTGATTTGCTCACACACATCGTCTCTTCTCTTGTCCCGCCCAGGAACCCAGCAGAGTCACGTGAAGTTACACAAATTCATGTGACTCCACTGGGTTCCTGGGCGGAACAAGAGAAGAGACTCTGTGTGCGAGCAGGATTACTGGGATCCACAGGTACATTGTCTGACCGCCCAAACGTTTTTTACTGTGGACTATCTAGGAAGCCTTACATACATCCTCATTGGGATATACTCTTTAATTAAGTGGTTACATAAATTGTAGAGTTTTAATTGTTTAAGAAATTTGAGGTTAATAAGAACTTTCCTTGGGCACTGCTCAGTTTAGGGGGTTTTGTAGCAATTTCATACCCTCTGTTAACTATCTGCCATATAGAATTCCTGATAATAGTGTTGGGAAAGTTTACCCATTTCCCCTGCATCTGTTATGATTGATCCCTCCTGTGATCTTATATGACTAATGTGATGGTTATTTAGTTTATCTAAGTTTACCCAACTTGTTTCCCTGGTGGAAGAATGTGTTTCTTGTATAATCTAGTTGTCACTGGGCTCTCTCAGTTAGCCTGGGTGTCTTGAAAATTGTTATCCTCCATTGGGGCCTGAAGGTATGTGTGATATAATACTCATGTTTAAAGTTTCAAATTTGGTTTGCTATTCTTTTGTAATTTTCTATTTATAAAGGAGGAGAAAATCATCTCACTGTGATCTCCCCTCTCGTTGAGCACATTGTTATCAGGGGCACCACTATTAAGCCAGTTGGGCAATTAGGCAAATCAGAGGTCAGAAAATGGCCTGGACAGACCCTTCAATGTTTCAACTATTGAGATTCAGTGTTTCTGTCAATGTCTATGGTGAACTGCACACTAGCACCTGCTGGAAGGGAAGAGTCCAGGCTGTCTCTTGTGCGGTAGTAGTGAAATTTGTTTATCCCGGCAAAAACACGAGTTTACCAGCGTAAGTGTTTTAAGAAACTCCAGCCACCAGGTTCATTTTAATGCATACAAAAAGCTGAGTGGCCCCTTTAACCCTCTGAGTGCCAGAGGTCAGGACCAATTTCTCCCCTCTGGGAGGCCTTGCCATTTTCACCTATTTCTGCATCCTTTTGTTTAACTGTGATCCCTTTGGAAAGTTTCCATTTTACCCAGGGAAAACTATATATATCAGGGTTTTTTTGTTTTGTCGTTTCCAACAGAAATCCAGCTCCTTCGATATTTACATATGTTTTTATCTTATAAAACTACCAAAATGAAGTTTGTTTAAAAAATTTTATTTAAAACTACAACTTCCCCTTAGTATATTTTTATTGAACATATGTAGATATAAGAATATGGTTTCCAACATATAGTAAAGATGTGGTAATTACACAAAATTCTAGGCAGCCAATCTCTGGCAGGAAAATAGGACCATGGGGGAGTTGTGTTGCAGCTATGGGGCAGCTTCTCCTAAAGGTAAGTCAATTTTTTCCTACAAGTTTCCTACAAGTTTTCCTACAAGTTAAGGGCATTATAGTACACCCTGATGCACAAACAGGTAAAATGACAAGTCAAGAGACAAGCAACAACAAAAAAAACTTATGCAAGCCAATTATTATTTTCTTCCAATTTCAGCCAAAAGTATGTTTATATATGCTGTAGTTCAAGGTAAGATAAAGGAATATAAAATGTTATATAAAGGAAAATGAGAAACCGTCAGCTTTGTAGATGTAGTAGTAAAACACAGCAGTCTCCACTTTTTCACAATGACAAAAGGATATGGAAGGTACTCCATTTTACAAAATTGGAACAATTTGTATCATTATCTGTGCTATCATTATGTAACAGGTTTTTCAGTTATTATTGGAACTTCTGGTTTATTTGATGCTTTACTTTTGTCACCGTCATGGGCCATTGAATGCTGGAGGTTTGTAGGCATGTACAACTTCTAGGTGAACAATTAACTCCCCGTTTCATATTTTCTATGGGGTGACAGGCCTTTAAGACCAATCAGGAATTTGCTTATTCTACATTTTCCAATATGGTGTAAAATAGTCTCACTATTCCTACATTTTCTTCCTGATCCAAGTAGCTATATTACCTTCTTAAAAGATTTAAAATGAAGTTCCTTACCCAGAGTCCTCTTGAAATCCTTCAAATTCACTGCTTTGCTCTTCTAAGGTCGACTCTAAATCCAAATAAACACTACTGTGTGACAGTTGAAGTGTGCAGTCATCAATCTGTGTGATAAAATATGTGTCAATTTGAGAAGCTCAATGTTTAAAATTTTAATTTCAGGCATAGTCATCTCTGACTCCATTGTTATTATTTAAGTAATGTAAGATGGCTTTTAAGATTGAGCCTATATTTCTTTATCCTGTAATTCAGAAGTTAATTTAAAAAACGTCTATATATGAGAAGTGACAATGAGCTTTCTACATACTGCACAGAAGTTGCTTAGTGTCCCCATAGGTCAGAAAGTCTACAGACTGTATGTGGGAGGTTTTAGATAAAGAATTCTGATATAATTATACTATATTATTGTGTATCTCACACAAAAAAACTTTACATAAAAAGAACAAAGTTTCTTAGTTTATGTAGCTTGGAATAGCCATCTTAGTGCAATAGTCCTGTACCTTATTAGACTCTATTGTTCTCCTTAACCCTCATACTGCTGCCCATGTCTCACTTGAAGTTTTTCAGTTAGTATTGTTTTTGACTTGACAAAAGGGTGAAGAGGTTGAAACTCTTGAAAGTACATCCTTAAAATGGAATGTTAGTCCAATAAAAAAAATATTCTATATTACAGTACTCTTTTCTCAATTTAATTTGTGTATAATTATTCTTTTAATTATTTCATTATACATGGGTGCAACCTAAATTGTTTTACGAGACCTAGAGCTTCTCCTGATGCAGACAGTTTCATCAACAAGACTGGAAGATGTACACTGCTTTTACAATGTCTATGTGCCAAATGTTTTTGGGCCAACACATCAAAACACCTGTTGGTGGGACGGAACATTACCAGCCCTCCGTTGTTTATCACTTACATGACATATCATATAGGATGTGCTAATAAATATAGGGCAAACTTTTAAAGAATATATATGATGTCTTGTGTAGTTCAATACCAGATAAAAATGGACATAGAATACAGTTTCCCATGTTTATCCTCTTGATTTTGTACTAATTTCAACAGAGCCATCCTTACATTTTGTTTCTGAAAGTTTAAATTGTTGTTATCCACTACTTGTTATATCCAGCTTACTCCTTGTACTGCACCGCAGAATATTATGCTACCATTTAAATCAGTACTTAATCATAACCACTGATCATATATTTTTTTTTATTTGGGACACGTACATAGATAGCACTGCTATATCATGAAAATCACTTTATATGCAAAGCTCTGTTATTTATAGTGATATAGCAAAACTTAAGTTAACATTGTACTTTCTAAATATTAGCATGTTTACATTTAAATAATATACAGTATATACTGTATATATTTAGAAATGGACTACACAAAACTGCAGGAAAAGATATTGGGGTATGCTTAATGTAAGGTAATTAGGGCTGCAACTAACGATTATTTTCATAATCGATTAGTTGGCCGATTATTTTGTCGATTAATCGATTAATCGGATAAAAAAAATGAATGTAAATTTTTCATTTATTTAAAATAATTTAATAAACAAATGATGTTAAATACAAACAGCAGAATAAAAAAAAAGCTTTGATAAAATGCATTTCTTGTCTTTATTTCCCAACCAGCCCCCCAATTTATGCACATTTGAGCCCAGACATGCCACGCTGCCTCCCACATATGCCACTCCACGCTGCCTCCCACATATACCACTCCACGCTGCCTCCCACATATGCCACTCCACGCTGCCTCCCACATATGCCACTCCACGCTGCCTCCCACATATACCACTCCACGCTGCCTCCCACATATACCACTCCACGCTGCCTCCCACATATACCACTCCACGCTGCCTCCCACATATGCCACTCCACGCTGCCTCCCACATATGCCACTCCACGCTGCCTCCCACATATGCCACTCCACGCTGCCTCCCACATATACCACTCCACGCTGCCTCCCACATATACCACTCCACGCTGCCTCCCACATATGCCACGCTGCCTCCCACATATACCACTCCACCCCCACATATGCCACTGTGCCTGATACGCCTTATACCCCCTGATACACCACTCCGTCCTCCCCAGACATGCCACACTGCCCTCCCCACATATGCCTTATATACTGTATATGCCTTATACCCCCAGATATGTCACTCCGTCTTCCCCAGATATGCCTTATACCCCCCCCCAGATATCTCATAGTCCCCTCATAGAGTCACAGACCCGTTCGCATGACACTGACACCATACTTTTATAAATAAGTACTGGGTTAATCTTCACTGCCCCCAGGATTTAGATTCCCTTTAGGCTGCCCCCCTTTATCTCTAACTGCACCTTAATTATTATTAATTATTAAATTAACCCTCAGTCCTCATCATTAAATTAACCCTAAACACCCCATTAACCACAGCATCCCCTATATTAACCCTAAAGACCCTGTCAACCACAACAGCCCCTAAATTAACCCTAAACACAACTGCCTCAAATTAACCCCAAACACCCCATTAACCACAGCTGCTCCTAAATTAACCCTAAACACCCCATTAACCATAGCTGCCCCTAAATACCCTATTAACCATAACTGCCCCTAAACACCCCATTAACCATAGCTGCCCCTAAACACCCCATTAACCATAACTGCCCCTAAATTAACCCTAAACACCCCATTAACCATAACTGCCCCTAAATTAACCCCCACCTCCCCTGACTTTCAGTAGCCCAAATATTAATTTTATACTTACAGTTAGATGAGTGTCACAGCCATGTGGTTCTGGCCTTCTGGGAGAAGGAAGGGGGCGGGGCCAGTTGTCACAGTGATTTACAGGGAGGGGGAGTAAGTAGGAGCTGCTGCTGTGAGTCAGACTAAACTATTATATAATGAGGGGTGTTTTTCAGAGCGTTTGCTCTGAAAAAACCCTCATTTTATAATCGATAATAATCGATTCAACTAATCGATAATGAAATTCGTTGGCAACGAATTTCATTATCGATTATTATCGATTTTATCGATTAGTTGTTGCAGCCCTAAAGGTAATACATATATTACTTTGCCTGCATATGTTATTTACTTTTTTTTTTATTGAATTTAGTCATTAATTCCCTTGGAAGGCCTTGGCTATTGTGTTGCATGGTACATATATATTATATAGAATAACTATTTTGGGCAGAAACTAGATTAGACATGTATTTAGGATTCCTGGCTAAAACTTAACGTAGCATTTCCTACTTTGATTAATAGCTCACTATCACAACAGGGGACTTTTTTCTGTCTTATTACTTTTTTTAATGCTTATATGAGATTCTAGTTTTCTTCCTTAATTAAGCTATTTGGCATCCTCACCCTGCCTTCCTCTCCTAACAAATTCTTCTCATACGGACTGTATTCCCACCTTAAAATTACAGTGACTTGCACCTTATCAGTCTGTTTCAACAGAGAATGACCCCTACACTGGTACGAATATGTGAATTTGTGTGTGTATGCTGTTAACAGTGTGTAGGAGTGAGTTTGCATGTTATTAGAGTGGGTATGTGTGTTTCTGAGAATATAGCGTGAGAGAGTGTTAACCTAAAGTGTTATTGTGTGTGGGTGTGTGTTAGCATATGTTGTATGCTGTTTGTAATTATACAATGTTAGAGTATGAGTGTTAATGTATGTTGTTAGAGTGAGTATGCATGTTAGTACATGTTACTCTGTAAGTGTTTGTGCTACTTGCTGTGTTACCACAGGGCACCACGGCAATACTGCAACTGCAACCAGGTGCCAGTAACCTTAGGCCCACCCCTGCCCACAAAAAAGGATACCTATTAAAATCCTTACAAATTAGGTTTAATACTCATTCTACCTCTTATAATATTTGAAAAAATAACTACACCAACTATTTGCCAAGTTATATAAATTCTGATAAAATGAAGCATCCTAGCAAGTTTGCCCCTCAAAGGTTTCAGACAATACCCTGAGATGAAACTTATTCCTAGGTCAACTTATGCACAATCATTTTAACAGAAAAACTTAAATTCTGAAATAGTGGAAAACAAACTGACCATTGCAAATTAGCTTGGCAGAACTGCTAATGTATGAAAAATGAAAAATTTTCTTTAAAACGTTTCTAGTCCCACTCTTTCAAATCAAATGGTTTTAGGGGGTTAAGACGTTATATTTTCTATTTGGAAGCTATCTTTATGAAACATACACATAACACCTACTCTATATTTAATTATCACAGAAATTCACTTTCAAAGTTGACAAGCGTTCCATATCCAATACTCGTCAAAGAAATTACCTTGAATGAAGATTATTTTACTGTTGAGAATTGACTTTCTTCACTTAAGATTCATTGAAACAATATCTGGCAAATGTTCTGACCATTATATATTTCATATTTATGTGTGATTTCTTCAAGAATGTGACATCTATTAGCAACTCTTCGAAATAGATACTTAGATAAGACAAAGATAAGTAGCTGGTCATTGTTCCAAAAAAAGCAGCCTGCGATCTATTTTTAGCAAGCTGAACAAGCAAATGCCATTCTTACAACTAGTGCCTCTACTTGTTAACTCATGCGTGGAAGATTTAGATATTTATATGGTGTAACTAACTATATTCAGTTCTGCGTGGGGGATTAACCAGCGTCAGAAGACAACATTTCGGTAGCGGATTTTTCTCGTTTTGTTGTTATCCATGCTAACCGCAAACGCCTGCATGATCTGTAACCAACTAGCTCGTGGTTCAGGCATTGTTTTATTTGCAATAAATAGGGACTGAAATCCCTTGGTTTTTGACCTACAGCACTACTATATAAAAACAGTTCCCTTCAGACTAGCAGCTGGTCTTCATTTTTATGCGATGGGGGCAAGTAGTTTATTTCTGTATACGGCGAACTAACAAAACGAACATTAATCATAATAAATACGTATAAACGTATTTACGGAGGCAGCTGCTTAAAATATACAAAGCGCATGCACGCCTTAAATGGTGATGAATACGAAGAAGCGCATTCAATTATCTCTACCGCAACCAAAAATATGATTTACCTTATGTGGCGCTTTAAGCAGGCGATGCACTCCCGCAATCTGGTTAATGAGTGGAATATCATTTCTAAAAGAGTACACTGGCGGTCGAGTAGGTTCGGGAAAGTTTGTACTGTTAAATGGGTCAGTATCGTCAAGAAACTGGACTCTGCACAGAACTGTAGCCATGTTATCTACGTAGCTGAACGCCTGAAAGCCCTCCACCCATAAGACGGATAGAGAAGGTAATCTGCGAGCTAAAACAGGATTCCCTTTCCACCAGCAGCTCCTGCCAATCACTACCCACCTCCTCCGACCAATAGGCTGATAGACACTGCTTTACCGCTTTAAGTAAATAATCACACTCCACTCAAAAATATTTATAAATACTTACAAGCACTCCTGTTTCTTTAACCCATTTAGTCCCAGGGGTTTATGATACCTCAAGCCCCAGAGCAATTTTGCCATTTTTGCACTATTGTAGGTTCAGCGATTATTCCCCTTTCCTGCGAATAGTGTACCCATGTAAACTATATATTGTTTTTTCAAGGAGAGGGGGCTTTCTTGTGATACCATAGTAAGATAATTAGCTAAAAAATTTAGGCTGAAAAAAATTAGTAAAAACTAACAAAAATTAGAAAAAAAAATCTTTACATATTTTGCCCTCTGAATACTCACAAAATTAGGTAAAGTGATGGTAAATCCCCTTCAAATGTATCAATTCAGGTGGCCTGATTTCAGAAGTACCTCATTTATATAGATTTTCCATACTTTCCCAGCACCAGGGAACACTATAAGGTGTACATTATTCTTTACAAAGCCGTAGAATTTTTACATTAGGTATGATGGGATTGCAACTCTAATTTTAAACAAATAAACCCAAATACCCACAACAGTACATATTTCTGTAAAGCAAACAAACCAGACTATCTAATCGGGTATTTGGGCACTATTCATGCAGCTATTTGGCCACGAATCAATGTCAAAGGTGGCCGCAGAAATTATTTCTTGCACTTCTGTGTTGCTTAGATGTTTTTGCACAGGGTATGTGTTACGACCCGGCCAAAATGGTTTAGCTGCATCTCCTGATTACGGAGATACCCCACATCCTTTGTTTTTATCTTCTAGAGGGCCATATCCATCCCTTACATATAATACCCTATAGGTATAGTACTCATGGCTTAACAGGTTTAGGGGTTGTAAACGGGGCAGGAGGTTATACCTTTTAGATGTTGTGTTAGGGCAATGGGATGGATGTTTTTTTCTTTGTTTTTAATTATTATTATCATTTTTATAATTTATTTTTTTTTTGTATTTTTTTTTAAATTGCACAGTCCTCATGAACATGTTATTAATGCCAGTGATGTCACAATGACATCATTTAGCTCACTTTATTGTTTTTTTTTAAATTAATTTTATTATTTTAGTGATGCACCGATCACACTGTGATCTCCATGCAAGTCTCCATACACTTGCATAGAGATCACAGTGTCTGTGATCAGTGCCTCATCAGAGTGATCAGATATCCCAGGAGAGTCTAGACAGACCCTGCAGGGGATATCCTGTCCTCCAATTACCTTCTGGGTGACGTCAGCAGTGACGCGACCTGGAAGGGAATTTAAAACTGTATCAGTTTTCTGGCGTTCGGACCTGAAAACTGTTACAGGAGATCGGGCAGCATAAAGCCAGCGATGCTGGCTTCTGCTGACAGAGGGGAGCCCAGGCTGTCAAACGACAGCCTGATCTCCCGTGTAGTGGCAGGGATGTGTACCTGCAAGAAGGTCAGGACGTCCATAAGGGTTTCTTGGCATGTGTGTGTTTTTAACACATACCTAATATTAGGAGGCATTTTGTCTATTATATGACATGGGCAGCTAAATCGCCAGCAATTGCAATTGTGCAAATGTATTGAAGCAACATTTTTCCATAGTGCGACAGCGGTACTAAAAAGTAAATCCATAAAAGAAAAGCCACCCAATTGTGCCACAAAATGTGGCCCCTTTTCATGATGTGTAATGTTTTTGAACTAAAATAAACTAATAAAATTAACTGTCATATCTGAAGTGGTGGGATCGTATCAGCAACATAGACATGCATAAACATCTTTTTGTTTCCATATATGCAGCTGAGAGGTTGTATAAAAAAATATTCTCTTTTTTTCTAATTTATTGGGTATTGAAGCACACATATCACTTCTTTTTTTGTATACATCTATAAAGGCTGGGAATTCTGATTACATATACTCTATTATTATGCCAGAGTAGCTTTAGGTACTTTATAAATCCACTATTTATTATTTTTATACAAATCCAATATTATTTTTATTTGGTGGTAATAGCGAAACACTTTTTTTTTTTACATTTTGTTCAATCATTCCCTTCTCCATGTTCAGTGTTCCCACACAATTTATATTTAGTTTTTTTATTTAGGACAAATAAGCATACCTGGGAGCTCACATCATCTCAAACTGCTTTCTTGAACATAACAATGAGTTCACAGTACTCCATTGGCCTCCATAGTTACCAGATCTCAATCCAATAGAGCACATTTGGTGGAACGGGAGATTCGCATCATGGATGTGAATCTGCAGCAACTGTGTGACACCGTTGTGTCCATATGGACCGAAATCTCTGAGGAATGTTTCCAGCACCTTGTAGAAAGTATGACACAAAGAAAGAAACCCTGGAGTCATAGGCGTAAGGGGAACATGACCCTGCCAGCACTACAGGACGGTGCACATGGTATTAGGGCAGGGAAGGGTTAACCCAGCAAGGGTTAGCAAGAGGAGATAATGCACAGGGAATGAGGGAGGAAGTCACAAGGAATGTGACTGTAGAGGGAAGGAGAGAGGGCTATAAAGCCCCTCTAAGCACACGTGCAGGGGGCAATTACTAAACACCACTGGAGCAGTTTCCCACCCTTAGGCTAGGTTTCCACTTGGGTTTTTGTCTTGATGAAAAACGCCAGGAAAAACGCCAAGAAAACTGCCACTGCATTTACCTGCGTTTTGGCGTATTTTCTGGAGTTTTTTCTGGCATTTTAGCCTTTCTGTGGAAATTGCTTTTTTTGACCTTAGGCAGTTTTTCCAACCTTTAAAAGTTAGAAGTTTCACCCAGCTAAAAGGGATTAGGATAAATGGCAAGTATCTGCCCTCTCCTGATGTCATTTTCTTGGTAGAGTTCTACTTAAACACGCCCTGGCGGACCCTTTTGTCTCTTTTCTGTGGTTTGTAAGGCATGCTTTGTTCCGAATGTCTGCTGCTCTAGGAAGATTGGCCCCAAATGATGGTGCAAATTGTTTGCTGTTGCTTTTGGCACGCAGGATCCAGTTGGGTATGTTTGTTTGTAATGGCATGTTTGTTCCATATGGTGTAAAATTCAATATGAACTTTGTTTTATGTGAAACTGTTTGTTTCCAGCCTATTTCTCATAGGACACACAGATACTGGGTCCATCTTCTGCATTGTAACTGTGGAAAAAAACGCCATAAAAACGCCAAGGCAAAAAACCCACATGGCTTTTTCATGGCGTTTTTTCTCTCCCATAGACTTCTATTGGAGAAAAACGCCAAGATTTCCTTGCAAAAAACGCCAGCAGAGTGTCAACATCAGTGTTCCCTCTAAGCTGTGCGCTTGTGCGCGCACATAGCTTTAAGAGGGAGAGCACACGAACAAAAATTGTGCGCACAACCAGTAGCGTACCGAACGGGGGGGCGGTCCGCTACTGGTTGTGTGCACAGCACCCCTCCAGAGACGGACAGTAATGTCCGCCGCTAGAGGTGCAGGCTCGGTTAGAGGGAGATCAAGGATCTCCCTCTAACCGTCTTAAAAAAAAATCAAGGGAGCAGGAGGTCTGTTAATGCTCCCTTGCGACGCGCGCGACAACTGATGTTGTGCGTCGGGATTTGATGTCATATCCTGGCGCACAGCATTGAAGCCACGCCCACCGCCTCCACTGCACTGGAAGAAGAGGACACAGAAGAGGAATAACGAAGAAGAGGAAAAGTGACAGGTAGAAAAACATTCTGTGAGAATGAATTAGTAAGTGTGTGAGAGTGATGGGTGTAGTTTAAACTGAATGTGAATGAGTGTGTGTGTGATAGCATGGATGTGTAAGTGTGTGTGGGGGGGGATAGCATGGCATAGGGAGGCTGTAATCATATTCCTATCATGCTCAGGTTCCAGCATGTACTGGCTGCCTGAGCATGATAGGAGTGAGATTGCTGTTAGCAATTCTATTTTTTGTTCAATTTTGGTGTGTTAACCACATCTTTATTAAAAGTAAGTAACACACCAAAATTGGACAGAAAAATTCGATAACAATATTAATATATATATATATATATATATGATTGCTAACAGCAATCCCACTCCTATCATGCCCAAGCAACCAGTACATGCTAGAACCTGGACATGATAGGAGTGTGATTGCTGTTTATCATATATATATATATATATATATATATATATATATATATATATATATATATATATATTGTTATTGATTTTTTTGTCTAATTTTTGTGTGTTACTTTTAATAAAAGTGTTTTTGTTTTTAAAGGTGTGTGTGGGGGGGTCATTTTCGGTTTCAGTCAAGTGAATGCTAAATTTTCAGGTCCAGAATTTTCATTTCGGTGTATATATATATATATATGCACCGAAATGAAAATTCTGGACCTGAAAATTTAGCATTCACTTGACTGAAACCGAAAATGACCCCCCCAAACACACACCTTAAAAAACAAAAACACTTTTATATATATGGCCAGACTGGTTTCTGATGGAGGAGTTTATTGTATATATATGTATATATATATATATATAAAATACTAGGCCAGACACTAAAGTGGTAGGCCTACACCACATCAATGTTTGGCTTAGTATATAGTGATTATGCTGCATTATTGTCAATGTCTGGCTCAATGTATAGTGATAGGTGTTGTGTTGTACCACGGTCAGTGCGTGCGTCAGTATATAGCGATAGATGTTCTGCTGTACCACTGTCAGTGTTTGCCTCAGTATATAATGATAGCAGTTATGCTGTACCACCCTCAATGTTTGCCTCAGTATATAGGGATAGCAGTTATGCTGTACCACCGTCAATGTTTGCCTTAGTATATAATGATAGCAGTTATGCTGTACCACCGTCAATGTTTGCCTTAGTATATAATGATGGCAGTTATGCTGTACCACCGTCAATGTTTGCCTTAGTATATAATGATGGCAGTTATGCTGTACCACCGTCAATGTTTGCCTTAGTATATAATGATAGCAGTTATGCTGTAACACGGTCAATGTTTGCCTAACGATAGAAGCTATGCAGTTTTAAAGAGTGTGTGTGTCCCATGTACAGGATCCGCCCCAGGTGCAAAATACTCTAGGTACGCCCCTGCGCACAACAGTTTTTCCCAATTTTTTTTTTATCCTTTATGCGGCCTGGAGCCTCCACTCGTGATTCGCTCATAATTTACTTATGCAGTGAGAATTTCACCTTTAACCCCTTAATGACAATTGCCGGTTCTGGCACGGCACGAAAAACAAGTCGATTATGACAAATGACGTGCCAGAACCAGCACGTCTTTAAACGGGTGCAGAAAGCGATCTACGTTCGCTTTCTGCACCCAAATGGCGTTGCTGTAATGCCTCGACCTCGAGGCAGTCAGCAACGCCACGATCGGCACCAGGGGCCATGTCTGGCCCCTCCCCGGGGCGTCAACAACCGCCATACATTGTATGGCGGCGGACGCCCGTTTTAAAAGCGTTTAGGAGGCGATCAACGATCACCTCCTAAACTTAAATGGTGTCGCTGGAATGCCTCGATCAGGAGGCATCCAGCGACACCAAACACTTACCTTTGGATGGACTGTGACCGCTCCGGAGAGCGGTCACAGCCGCAGCTGCCGGTGATCTTCGCCATCTGCAAGATGGCGGCGGCCCGGGAAAAAAAACAATAAAGGTGAAAAAGTTCGCTAGACGGTCTCAGACCCTCTAGAGAACTCTGGCTCCACTTGCAGGTTGAATATAGGTACTGCATTCAACCATGCAAGTCAATGGAGCTCAGCTTTCTAATCACAGTGTGATTAGTAAAAATAAATTTAAAATAAAATAAAATTAATAATAATTAGAAAAAAATAGTAAACAAAACAGTAAAATGTAAAAATAATTTCCCACTGATGTCACTATCAGGGGAACCTTCAAGTGGAAAAAAATGTACATTTTTTTTTTTAAAAAAGGCAAAAAAAATAAAATATATATATAAAAAATATATTTTGGTGAGCAAGTCCTAAAATTAGCACATTAGCTTAAAACAATTCTCGCATGGAGAGAGTTAAAATACTGGCATATTAAATGCCCATGGGGTGTCTACTTTAAAAAAATGTATGATTTGATGGGGTAAATTGAATTGGCCGGGTTCAACAAGGTCCCAATTAACACGGGGGGAAGGATGGCCACACATCTAATTTCCAATTAGAAAAATGCACACATACCAAATGTGGCCTTTTAGTTCCCCCCAAAAATGACAAACCCATGCATATGGGGTATCACTGTACTCAGGAGATGGTGCTGAACACATATTGGGGTGTTGTGTGACAGCGGCATATACCAGGAGCTGTAAATTCATACATAACATAGGTGTGTGGGGGAAAAATACACACAAAAGAATACTACTGCAAACTTTGAAAAAATTCTGGTGGTAAAATGTGTGCATGCAAAGAGTTAAAATACCAGCATTTAAAATACCCTGGTGTGTCTAGTTTTCAAAAATATATGGTTTTGTTGGGCACACTGAAATGGCCAGGCTCAAAGATGTACCAAATAGGGCATGGGCAGTTGATCGCCAAATGCCAAAGTTAAACATTGAAAATGCGCATGCCCCAAATGTGGCCCTTTTGCCCCCAAACAGCCAGGCAAAATCATTCATGTGAGGTATCGCTGTACTCAGGAGATGTTGCTTAACACATATTGGGGTGTTTTATGATAGTGACATATACCAGAACCTGTTTATTCATACCTGAAGTAAAATGTGTGTGAAAAAACAAATGCAAACAAATTACTACCATAAAGTTTGACAAAGGCTGATGGTAGAAATAGTGCTTGGAAAGGGTTAAAATACTAGCATTTGGAATACCCTGGGCTGTCTAGTTTTCAAAAATATATGACCTGATGGGGTAAATTGCATTGGCTGGCTTCAAAGATACCCGAAATGGCACATGGGGGGAAGAATTACCAGATTTGGAAAAAATGGCTTTGAAATAGCAAAACGCTACCTGTACTTATTGCCCCAAAATGTGTAGAAAAAAGCAAAAAAACATAAAAACATTGGGTATTTCTAAACTCAGGACAAATAGTAGAATCTATTTAGCAGTTTTTTTCATTACCTTTTATAGATGAGTAAAAGATTTTTCAACTAAAAGTTAGAAACAGTCATTTTTTTCTAAATGTTTCACCATATTTTATACTTTTTTTAATAGTAAATAATATGATACAATCAAAACAATGTCATCTAAAGAAAGCCCTTCTTGTCCTGAAAAAAACAATATCTAATGTGTGTGGGTTCAGTAAACGGGAAAGAAGAAAATTACAGCTAAACATGAGCAGCGCAGAAATGTTAAAACGGCCATTGTCATGAAGGGTACAAAAAGTAAAATCAACCTTTGTCACGAAGGGGTTAAAAAAACATTACAGTAAGTAATACTGTTGTGTAACTAATACTACATTATCACACTATAATGTAGTGTTATTAACCATGAGCGAGCTGTACCAAAAATATAGAATAACAATTTAAATTTAACATTTGCAGAAGCATATTGTGCGCACAAAATTTTGGCTCTGGGAAAATTTTTGCACAAGAGAAATTTTCTGCGCACACCACCTAAGAAATATTAGAGGGAACATTGGTCAACATGCTGCGATTTTGAAAAACTGCCACAGAGCCAAAAAAAGCAGAAAAACGCCAAAGTGGACTGAAAAAACGCCGAACAGAAAAACGCCAAGTGGATATGGCATTCTGCGATTTCCTATTGAAGAACAGCTAACACCTGGCTGCAGCGTTTTTTCACAAAAAAAACGCAGTGTGGCTGAATTGGCGTTTTTATGGGCGTTTTTAGCAAAAAAAAAAACAAGTGGAAACCTAGCCTTACTCCCCTTTTGTTTTTTGGCTATGTGTTTCCATGTTGGCTGGTGTTTTTCTTTCCCCCTTTCCCTCTTTTTCTGCTTTTTTTTTGCAGGATACGTTTTATTTGCTGATGGCGGAGGAGTACCCTGGAGAAGTTTGAAGGATAATGGGAGTGGCGAGTTGATTGTTTTGGTTAGAAGTTAGAGTTAATGCTCTCCCTGTACAGGATTAAGCAAAAACTAAGGTGGAGCTCCCCTATCCGACCCGTGGTCGTTTGGACGATTGTGGTATCCGGCGGAATGGGTAGCGTGCCATTGTCTGTGTTTAGGTTGGGAACCCTCAGCTGATTGTTTGTACACAGGTGTACAGAAGACTGTATAGTATTTATACAGAAGTTATTTTTAAAGTGTTTTTTACAATAATTTATAAGATGTTAAATAAAGTTATGTCGAGACATTGTCTCAGCCTTTTCTAAATCCAATCCTGCTGGTGTCTGTCTTTTATTTCGGGTTTGGGAAACGGGGAACCTCCTGGGTACGGGCAGTACAAGGGTCATGAAGGGAGTTCTGAAGGCAAAAGGGGGTCCAGCCCGGTACTAGCAAGGTGTACTTAATAAATTGGCCAGTGAATATATATATATATATATATATATATATATATACACACACATACATATATATGAAAGATAACCATGTTGTACATACAGGACAATAGATGGACATATATTGTCACTAGATCTTAAATTTTTCTTGTTACATGTTAAATGTTTTTATGCTGCACTTTTGCAGATTTTAGCCGGCATCCTACTTGCCAGCGGTATATTTATTCCATAATTTTTTAGTAAAAAAATACAAAATAGCAATAATAAACCAATTTAAAAAATATTTAAATATATTATATATATATATATATATATATATATATATATATATTAAGCAAAGTAGGTGCCCAAACACCTCAAGCCCCTCCCACTAGAAATATACATACAAAGCTCTTAGTTGCCCCAAGTACAAAATAAGAAAGAAAGAAAGAAAAAAAAGAATGTGAGGGGGCATTTTATATATAAAATTTTAAAACCCATGAACAGGGGATGTCATTCTACTCATGGGATGTGGAAGAA
Organism: Spea bombifrons; assembly: GCF_027358695.1. Taxonomy (NCBI): domain Eukaryota; kingdom Metazoa; phylum Chordata; class Amphibia; order Anura; family Pelobatidae; genus Spea; species Spea bombifrons. The sequence continues at coordinate 47,216,824 of NC_071091.1, forward strand.
ATTCTAAGAAAAATTGCAAAAATTGTTTAATGTTTCAGTGTTTATTGACAGACTATACAAAAAAAGTGGTATTAAGAGAGAGCTTATTTGTCCTTGACATGTTTTTTTTAAATATATATGTATATATATATACATATATATATATATATATATAAGTTACACTAAACGTGGAAAAGGAGTTATGCAAAATATATATTCATTATTATTAATTGTATGTTTGTTTTTAAAAACAAACACTTTCTTGTTACCTAGGACTTTCTTCTGTGAGTTATGTGAAACTGCAGAGAAATCCACCAAAATATAGCTGCATCTTCAACAACCCCCGTACACAGACTTGTCATGGTTTTTGGAAGTAACGGCAGTATCAGAACATGCAAATGACAACTTGAATTTTGCTGGGCATGTGTTTAGGGGCCCAACAGTATAAAAATACCGCACAAAAATATTTCAGTAGGAGTGTTTGTCATTCCACCACCATCAGGTTTTCCATAATATTAATTTCCGGAGTTTAAATAAAAAACAATGTTCTGCTTTGATCTAAATGAAATATAAACATTGCTTTTATTGTAAATTAATCTTAACTGTAACTTAGATATGTCTCTGTCCTGTGTTGGCCCTGTGGAGTTGACCGAGGCACCATGTTACACATTTGGTGGAATTGCAGGGCTCTTTGGTATTTTTTACCGATCTTCCATTTTAAAAAATCTACCATTAAACATTTACGAAACACTGTAAAATTCCTGATCCCTTCTTGCTGGAAACCAAAGTCCCCCAATCTTTAATTAATGTTTGACTAAGGTGCATGAGATCTTCTCCTTTGAAAGGCTCTCCGACAAAGTGGTGGACCAGCTGGAGAAATATAGAACCACATGGTTTTATTGGCTTGAGCGCAGGGAACTGAATTTTGACAGCTGCTCCAAGCAGAAGGTTAAGGTGCTGCCCCCATCTGAAAATGGAAGTTCAGAGGAGTCAATGTTCTCTTCAACAGGCCTGAAGGGGAGACGTGGAACTATGTGTGCACTCAAGTGTGTAAGAGTGTTGGAAGCTGCACACATAAATAGGGCTGCAACAACTAATCGATAAAATCGATGAAAATCGTTGCCAACAAATTTTATTACCGATTAGATGAATCGATTTTTATCGATTATAAAATGAGGGTTTTTTCAGAGCAAATGCAAAATAATGAAAAATACCCCTCGTTTTATAATCCGTTTCTTTCAGTGTGACTCACAGCAGTTACTACTTACAGTACCTCCCTGCAGTCACTGATGATTGGCCCCGCCCCTTTCCCCTCCCAGTCCCTCCCTGCAGTCACTCTGATGATTGGCCTGCCCCCTTTTCTTCCAGTCCCTCCCCGCAGTCACTCTGACGATTGGCCCCTCCCATTTCCTTATAGCGTCCACACTGCTCAGCAACTCATCTGAGTATAAAATTAATATTTGGGCTGCTGAAAGTTAGGGGAGGCGGGGGTTAATTTAGGGGCAGTTATGGTTAATGGGGTGTTTAGGGTTAATTCAGGGGCAGTTATGGTTAATGGGGTGTTTAGGGTTAATTTAGGGGCAGTTATGGTTAATGGGATGTTTAGGGTCACTTTAGGGGCAGTTATGGTTAATGGGGTGTTTAGGGTCAATTTAGGGGCAGTTATGGTTGATGGGGTGTTTAGGGTCAATTTAGGGGCAGTTATGGTTAATGGGGTTGTTAGGGTTAATTTAGGGGCAGTTATGGTTGATGGGGTCGTTAAGGTTAATTTAGGGGCAGTTACGGTGGATGGGGTCGTTAGGGTTAATTTAATGCTGAGGACTGAGGATTTAATTTGCTCGATTATAAGACGACCCCCCAAAATCTGAATATTCATTTATGAAAAAAAGAAAAAGCCTGAATATAAGACGACCCTATAGGGGAAAAGTTTTACCAGTAAATGTTAATTCATGTAAAGTATGTGAACATTTGTTAAATAAAAGCTATGATTGAGAAAACTGCCCCCCCAGTTATGCACAACTGCCCCCTGGTTTGCCACTCCGATCCAGAAATGCCTTATACCCCCTAAATGCCACTGTGCCCCATGATATGCCTTTTGACCCCCTATGTGCCACTCTGCCTCCAGAATTGTCTTATACCCCTATATGCCACTCTGGCATTTAGGGGGTTAAAAGGCATATTATGGGGCAGAGTGGCAAATAGGGAGGTATAAGGCATTTCAGGAGGCAGAGTGGCATATAGAGGGTTAAAAGGCATTTCTGGAGGCAGAGTGTCATTAAGGGGGTTAAAAGGCATTTCACAGAGCACTCTGCCTCCAGAAATGCCTTATGCCCCCCATTTAACACTCCCTCCCCCTCCCGCCTCCAAACTTACTGGAGCTTCTGAGTTCCCGGTGCGTAGTCCAGGCAGCGTGTAGAGCTCTACGCAATTTGCGTAGACAACTTCCGCTGCAGCCGGGAGGAGGTGCGGTTAGCAGCGGGGGTTGTCTGCGTTCCATCGATGGGGGGGGCAAGAGGATCCAGGTCCCCTGCATCGCTATAGGGGATCTGGATCTTAGTCGCATAGTCAGACCTAGTTGAGGTCTGATTATATGACGACCCCGATTATAAGACGAGGGGTATTTTTCAGAGCATTTGCTCTGGAAAAAACCTTGTCTTATAATCGAGCAAATACGGTAATTTAATAAGGTTAACTTAAGGTGCAGTTAGAGGTAAAAGGGGGGCAAACTAAAAGGAATCTAAATCCTGGGGCAGTGAAGATTAACTTAGTATTTATTGTGTCAGTGTGCTGTGAACGAGTTGGTGAATCTATGAGGGCATTATGGGATATCTGGGGAGGACGGAGTGACACATCTGGGGGTAAAAGCATATCAGAGGGCACAGTGGCATATCAGGGGGTATAAGGCATATGTGGGAGGCAGTGTGGCATATCTTGGAGGTAGTGTGGCAAGCCTGGGCTCAGATGTGCATAACTGGGGGGGAGGCAGGTTGGGAAATAAAAACAAGAAATGAATTTTTTTTTTTTTTTTTATTCTGCCGTTTCTTTTTAACATCCAGTTATTTTAAATAAATGAAAAATTTACATTTATTTTTTTATCCGATTAATGGAAAAAATAATCGGCGAACTAATCGATTATGAAAATAATCGTTAGTTGCAGCCCTAAGCTAAATACATGTGTATGACAGCTAAATAACAACACAAAGCTTGACCTCTGTATAACAGACACAGGATGACCCCTGTATAACACACAGTCTGACCTTTGTATAACACCACCTGACTTCTGAATAACACCACATACACCACAAAGCTTGTCCTCTATGTAGCACAGCCTGACCTCTGCATTAAAAACACACAGCTTATCATTTCTGTAACACAGACTGACCTCTGTACAACAAAACACAATTTGACCTCTGGCTTAGCTCTAAATACTAGACTTGGGCACCAGGAAGGTCTTCTTGTTCGTCTTCGGCAAAAAAAAAAAATCTTCGTATTCAGTGAATATTTGCCCGTTCCTATCTTCTCTTCCCCTAATGATCAGATCAGCAGCTGCTAATATTTAGGGAATCATTTAAAATTAGGTCAAACTGATGGAAATTTGCGCTTGCAACAAGTAGTGAAAATCAAATCCGACAGCCTTAGCTGTGTCTCCAACCAACCTCCCAGATTTTTAAATTGCAACCTATTCCAAATGTATACAAGCGGCACTGTTGAAACTATTGGTTGGTGCTCTACAAATCTCAAATTCAATTTTGAATCAAATAAGGAAATCAAAAAGGAAAAGTTTCCTCTTTTGTGTTTGGCTTGACACATACTGATGTACACACTCAGCCCTGCTGGTACACTGACCACCAGGCCCGGACTGGCCATCGGGCACACCGGGCATTTGCCCGGTGGGCCGGTCCACGGCAGGGCCGCATTGACATAGGGGCTGATGGAGCTGCAGCTCCAGGCCCCTACCCTACCAACTGCGACCGGGTCCGCCACTCTAAGGGGCCGGGAAGTCCCCACCAAGGCCGGCCTTACGGGTCTGCGGCCGCACAGGGCTTAAATTAAAACATCGGGGTTTTTTTTTCTACTTTATTTAACATGGAGGCTTTTAAATAAAGTTGGGAAAAAAAAACCCCGATGTTTTAATTTAAACCCTGTGCGGCCGCAGACCCGTAAGGACGGCCCTGGTGGGGGCTTCCCGGCCCCTTAGGGCAGGGCCGACCTTTGGGGTGTGCGAGCGCACAGGGCGCCACACTCCAGGGGGCGGCCGCTCATCAGGGGGTGCCAACTTGCGGCACCCGGCACCCCTCCAGAGACGGACAGTAATGTCCGCCGCTGGAGGAGCAGGCTCGCAAGGGAACGGTATCGGAGGTCTTTAACAGACCTCCGGTTCCCTTGAGTGATTTTAAGCCGGGTTCAACCCGGCTTAAAATCACTCAAGGGAGCCGGAGGTCTGTTAAAGACCTCCGATACCGCTCCCTTGTGATCCGCGCGGCAACAGCTGTTGTACGCCGGGGTTTGTTTTCAGGTCCCGGCGCACAACACTGAAGCCGCGCCCACCGCTGTCCGTGCCCTCTGACCCGGAAGAAGACAGAGAAGACAGAAGAACTGAAGAAGAGGAAAAGAAGCTGAGAGAAGAAAGGAAAGGTAGGAAAGCATTAAGTGAGAGTGGATTGGTATGTGTGTGGATCAGTATATATGTGTGGATTGGTATATATGTGTGGATTGGTGTATGTGTGTGGATTGTTGTATGTGTGTGGATTGGTGTATACGTGTGGATTGGTGTATACGTGTGGATTGGTGTATGTGTGTGGATTGGTGTATGTGTGTGGATTGGTGTATGTGTGTGGATTGGTGTATGTGTGTGGATTGGTGTATGTGTGTGGATTGGTACATGTGTGTGGATTGGTATATGTGTGTGGATTGGTATATATGTGTGGATTGGTATATACGTGTGGATTGGTGTGTATGTGTGTGGATTGGTGTATGTGTGTGGATTGGTGTATGTGTGTGGATTGGTATGTGTGTGTGGATTGGTATGTGTGTGTGGATTGGTGTATACGTGTGGATTGGTATGTGTGTGTGGATTGGTGTATACGTGTGGATTGGTATGTGTGTGTGGATTGGTGTATACGTGTGGATTGGTGTATACGTGTGGATTGGTATATGTGTGTGGATTGGTATATGTGTGTGGATTGGTATATGTGTGTGGATTGGTATATGTGTGTGGATTGGTATATATGTGTGGATTGGTATATGTGTGTTGATTGGTAAGTGTGTGAGAGTGATGGGTGTTATGCTGTACCATTTCCAATGTATTTTTCATTATATAATTATGCTCTAAAAGTACATCATAACTCCCATCACTCTATACTGTTCCATACAGTGGCAGAGCTGGGAAGCAGAGGCCTTGCACCCCCACCGCAGGACTCCTGAAAGGTAAGTGAACTTCAAAGAGGGAGAGGGTAGATAGTTAGGAGGGGGTAGTTGCGGCGGGCTTAAGGGGCTCTGCGTTAATGCGGCCATATAGGACCAGTCAGTCCGGTCCTGACTGGGCCTATTTTAAGGTGGGGGCCTGGAGCTGCAGCTCCATCAGCCCCTAAGTCAATCCTGCCCTGCCGCGGGCCCGGTCGCAGTTGCTGCTTGCTCCGGCAACAAGGTAAGTAGGGTGAGGGAGGGGGGTGCAGTGAAAAGGGGCAGAGGGGGTTAGATAGTGAGAAAGGAGGAGAGGGGATAGATAGAGGCGGTACATATTGAGAAGTGGGGAAGGGGGTTACATAGTGAGAAGGGGCAGATAAGATGAAGAGAGGGGGTAGTGTGAATGCGTATGAGAATGAATAAATGTGTGGAGGAGTTGTGTGAATGCGTATGACAATGAATTTATGTGAGGATGAATTGCTTGATTTGTGAGACTGCATTAATGAATGTGTTAATGATTTGTCTGAATGATTAAATGCAAAGATGGTACATGAAGGGTGGGCTTTAACAATAAATAAATAAATAAATAAATATGGGCTGCTCAGGCTTAAATGCCCGGGCCTATTTTTTGTCCCAGTCCGGGCCTGCTGACCACACTAAACCATACTGAGCACACATACAACCCTCGGTCAAACTTCCATGTACAGTACTTTATGCCAAATGACACTTAACTTACAAATCACTCTCAGCAAGGCACTTTACAATCAGCCGAACAAAACATACATGACACTTAGCCAAACACAGCCAACACACACATCACACATATTTCACTTATTCTAGTAATATGAAGACTGTTTCTAGAGTGTGCACCCACCTCGTGGGTGCCTTGATTTGGACATATTAGATGTTGGGGTTATGTTTAACACCATACGCACATACACAAGATAGCGCTATACGCAAAGGCACACAAACACAGACATCCTAACACCATACTTATACAAATACACTCACTTTTTCAGCCTCTGCTTCATCACATTTCACCCTTTCCTCTTTCCCTCACTTCTCCCCTCTTACTTTATCACTCTCCTTCCTTTTCCCTTTTAAGCTCTTTCTCTTCTTCTCCTCCATTCTGGGTCCCGATGTTAAAGCACAACCATGCAACAGACTGCAATTAAAGAAGGTGCATGACCAGTAAAGAACTAACAAGAAGTGAAATACAGCGCTAGCAAAACAGCAAGAAAAGCTCCAAACCAAATACTCAAGGTGGTCTCCCTTGAACACACCCAAAAACAATAAAGTGAAAAAAGAAACTTAGAGTAGGTGAGCTGTGGATAATAAATCACTAAATCAATATAAATCAATATGTAAAATGTGTTGTTCACACCCTGTGATATCAAAAATTAATATAAAAATAGATACATATACTTATATCCGAATGTGGAAATCTTCTGTCCGAATATTTAGAACTCGTAACATGAAACATAAAAAAACAAATAATACATAGCGCAACCTCTAATTACAAGATGAATAAGATCGAAAATTTTGCAGTATCAAACTTACACTTTACAACAGCACTAATAAAGTGCTAAATGCGTGGATCATAAAGAGTAAATAAGATCAGTCAAGGTATACAGTCCCAAACGGAAGGTGGAAAACCTAAGAAAGTCCGTTGGCGTCTATCTTCTATAGCTTCCGGGTTCTTGTGTGAAGTCTCACAGGATCTCCGGAGGTTGGAAAAAAAGAACAGTAGCACTACGCGTTTCGCCTTCTATCACAGCTTCATCAGGTGCATCTTTTGGTTAAGGATAGAGCTTCCTTTATATATATCCCATATTCAATTGAATTTGTAAATTAGATTAACCCTTTCACATACCTCTGATATATTCTACATAACATCAAAAGGTGGAGTTCTTTAACCCCTACATATATAGCTCCATCTAAGGCAGGACAATGAGGGGGACATGTGCTTTAGAAGCATAAGGAGTGCTAATGGATGTATTATAAGGTAAGGTGATGGGTGGAACATGGGCAGAACTATGAGAGAGACACAGGCTGATGGGATGGACATGGGCCGACTGATAGGATGGACACGGGCCAGCAGAGGAGAGTGGATACCCTGCTAGGTGTATAGGAGCCTATATGTTCCCTCCAGTCCTGTGTTCCCTCATCTTCATCAGTGGATCCCAGTCTTCTCTTTCTCTTGTTAATCCAAATGGTTTCTGGCAAGGCGCAATAACACAAAAAAAAACAGTGCCACACGTGGAAAAGGAAATTCACTGTCACTACTTCAAATCTTAACTGCTATTCTGGAACCCCAGGGTCAGATGCCTGGATATGAATGTCAAAAAGCACACAAAGTCTTCTGTATTTTCTTAGCTTTATTAGGAAAGTCACAGAAATAAAGGCATTTGTTGGTTGTATAGTATTAGGAAAAAGTGCTTCTCTAGAAGAAGGTGCTTTGGTATAGGTGGAAGTGCTTCTGCAAGGGGAAGGTAAAAACAGATTGCCTTGCAAGGGAGAATAAAACCAGAACCTGTAATCACAGAGGCTGCTGAGATTTAGGGGAACAGGAAAACACCCAGGGCAAACTAACTACAGAAAAGATGCAGGGGAGGAATAGCCCAATCTCAACTATGAGAATTGGAAGGTTGCCAGGGCAACCAGCCACTTACTGAGAGAAAGGGAAAGAACAAAATAAAGACACTTGTTCCATGACACTCCCAGTCTTGTTTGAGCACTGGAATTAAACACTATCCGGATTTGACCAGGTTTCTGGGGATGGTAGACGCCGAATGAAGGAAGGTACCAGCATTCCTCGCCTTCCTTCTGAGGAGGCGCTGGTTCTGTGTGACCACTAAGGAATATCTTCTGCATGAAGGCCACAAAACGATCCCTGGTCTCTAATTTCCTTTGTAGATTATGGCGGAGCAAAGTCTAGAGATGGTATGCTCTCTGTTGTTTGGGAGGCGTCTTCTGGGGAACTGAACGGTAACAGCGCACCCAACTGATCTTCTTATCCATTATCTTCAGGAATTCTCTGTCTTCTATCGATAGTGCTTGCTTGTCATCATCCCCTGTCTGGAACACTGTACATCCTAGGTCATGAGTAAGTTTTTCTGACTGAAGAATGTCTCCTTCTGTTTTGATCGTATACTTTTGTTTCTCTTTGTTTCCAAGCTTTTCCTTGACATGGAAATGATATGGATATGGTTTAAAGAGAGATATACGACCGTTCTCCAGTAGGTTTGTTTGTAGAGCTTTTACGTTATCTGGTTTGCGTATCTTGTCAATATACACTTCGCCCACTATCACCCATCCTAGATCGAGCCTTTGTGCGCATGGAGCATTATTCTCCCCATTCCGTTGATCACTGATTTTATGTCCTCTCATGATGTCTCTGCCAAGTAGCAGCAAGATCTGGGTGATCAGCTATCGCCTGCAGATGAGAATGGTTGGCGTGCCACATCTGGTGTTGGGATTTTGCTTCTATCCTCCGCCATATGATTGCACTTGATGAGTACACTGATCATATAGTGTAGCCATTTACTCTCCTTCTTGTTGTTTCTATGTGCCCTGCGCATGTCCGGAGCCGATAAGGGTATGTTGAAAAGGTAAAAGAATTCTGACCTGACCAACGATTACTTTGATCATCGATGATGGCGTACATTCTTATGGCCTTTTACAGCTACAAGACATATCTTAGAACAAGATCTGCCGTCCTTGGCTTCCCCACAGATCTCGGAGCATTTAGATGCTACTGATAAGGGGTATCCTTGGCTCTTCTTCCTCCCCACCCTGCTTTGTTACAAGGTTAGGGGCCTTGATTGTTTAAGACTTAAGTGTCTCTGGATGTAAAGCTTCTACATAACTGTCACTGTTACACTCTGTGCACTTTATAGCTTCTTTACACTCTTTGAATAGGTGACTTGTAAAAGCACAGCATTTAAAGCAAACCCCCAATTCTCGGAGTAGGGCCTTACGCTCCTCTATGGGCTTCATTCTGAACCCAATACACTTGCTAAGCAGATGCGGCTATGTATGGGACATTCTTTGTTAGGGTTTCTTGTTTCCATAGGCCGACTGGTCCAAACTCATATGGGTCATAGAGGTCCGTTCTGTGTAACTGGCTGGTGGTCTTTCATTCCTTGGGTTCCTTGCACTGTGTGCAGTATGCGTATCTAACATGAAGCTGGGGTCATTTTTGACCAGGCTGATCGCGAATGAAACTCAAGAAGAATGAGAAAGGGGGGTAGGCGACTTGCTTCTCACGATTATATTTGGAACCTTGTAAAGTCCATCTCTCTTGGAGGCTGTAGGGTAGCTTTTCCAAGATGGGTTTCACTCCACAAGCAGAATCTAGGACGTTGATCCCTGTTAAGGATTGGTCTGTCCTTAAAGACTCCAGCTCCTGCAGCAAGTCTCCAAGTTCTCGCAACTTTCAGTAGTCTTTGGTTGTAATTCTGGGAAAATTTTCGACTTTTGAAGAGTGCGTCTTTGATCGCTTCAGGACTACCATAGCATTCTTCTAGTCTTTCCCATACTAAATCAAGACCTACTTTGGGGTGGTTCACATTTGCTGACCAAAGCCTCTTTGCATGTTCTGCGGATTCTTTCCCCAGCCATTTAGTTAGTAGGTTTCCTCTCCTCCTAAGTTCTCCTCTTGCCGAGAAGCCCAGACTCTTGATCGCGTCTTTGAATGTGAATTTCCATATGCTGTAATTCTTGGGATGGTCGTCGAAGTTGGTAAGACCTGTCTGTGCCATGTCACGGCGGATCATGTACTTGCCCATGTCTGTTAGGCCTGATGCATCTATATGTCGGTCTTGTTCTGGTGCGGTTTCAGGGAAAGGCCTTGTGTTCTCCCTTTCCTTGGCCTAGATGCTTGATGACCGCTAATCAGTGTGAGGAGCTGTTTCTCTATGCGTGGGCCTACCTGAGCGCCGAGTCTGTTGTAGTGTATCCGTATGCCTACTGACGTGTAGATCACCACTGGGGCCTTGGCTATCCCACGATGTGTGTGCCCTTGAAAGAACAGCGTCTATTCCTTGTGGATCTAGAGATTCTTCAGCGTCTGAGATGTTGTTCTCGCAATTCCGAGATGGTGTACTGGTACTGACTCTGAGGAGGCTCCTTACATAGTTTGCGGTGCGTTGATTTATATCTTCTGGAGTTGTCTGGTGATAGGTCTGCTCCTGTAACTTAAGGTGCAGTTAGAGGTAAAAGGGGGGCAAACCAAGGGGAATATAAATCCTGGGGGCAGTGAAGATTAATCCTGTACTTATTTATAAAAGTATTGTGTCAGTGAGATTCTCCGAACGATTCGAATCTCTGAATCATTCTCTGAAGGATTTGAATTTCTGAAGGATTCTCTGAACGACTCCCTGAATCTATGAGTCATAGTTCCTCTGTGAATGGATGAGCTGTACCCTGATCCCAGAGTCTGGTCAGGAGGTTAAGAATATATAAGATTCCCTTTGGAAGAGCAGAGATCTCAATTGTTGCCTTCCTCCTCATTGCTTTTTTGTATTTTACTCAGCAGGTGTTAATGTTCAGATATGAACTAGTCATGCTTACCTGCTGCTGCCTTTATACTAATTTAATTTCAGGTCTTTTCGGTCTCCTTTCTTTGGATCTTTTCTTTTGTCCATCTTTCTTTCTATGAATGTGATCCACCCTGTAAAGAAAAAAAGGAAAGAGGCAAGGGTAACTTACGTGCCTACGGTAAAGTATTTACGCCCAGCTGGCATCTGCTCGAAGTCATTCCGTCTCTCCGTGCTGCATTTCACACTCCCGGCGGCAGGTGGGGCTGTTTCCAACCCAGCTCCAGTTCTAGCCTTTCCCAGCTGTCACATCAAATCAGCTCAGAGTCTTAAGTAACGTGTAAGCTGCTTATTCCGTTCTTGCTGTTTTCGTAGGGCCCTTTACTAATACTGGCTGCTTGCTAACTATTCCTCTCTCAGTTTCCTCGTTAAATGGCATATCAGGTACTCAGCAATTTAGCTTGTCCTTTCTGGCATGACCAGCATCCCGGAACTGCTCTCACAAATATCTCTGCAGCTGGTAAAAACCAGATGCTAGCCTTATAGAATAAACAGTGGGGAGTGTGGATTTGTGTCACATTTACTTCTGCCGTGTTTGTGTAAATAGGATTGGGATTTGGCTCAGCCGCTGTCTGTCCACGTAGCCCTCTTCAAGACATTTTGGTGTACACCTTGATGCAAAAATTGTGTCCTTAAAGACTTATGACTATTTCTTTTTTCCTTTCACTATTGTGTTTTCAGGCATAATTTATCTTACTCTCAGCTGGTTTAACCACATAAAATATGTATTGATTTTCATGGCAAGTAGGGCATTAGAAACCATATGTAAAGAGAAACCATCATTTAGTATGAAAAAATGGTTTTAGCTATAGACATTACATAGCCATTGCAAATGGAATGAAGAAATGTGTCCTGATTTAAGAAACACCTCATATAACATGGTATGTTACTTTTGGACTTTTTGGTGTTTTTACCCTTAATCTATATACCCCCTTTAACAAATTTCCCTCTAATCCTCCCACCCAAATGTGATTAAAAATGAGGTTAAAACACAAAAATTGCCATTAAATGCCATTGGTTGTTGCTGTTCCGTCTGCATCCCAGGAGGATAAAGCTGGTAACTCTTGACGTTGTATGCCAAACATGCACTGCATAAATAGTTGCTACGCCAAAGGTTCATCGTAAGTAAAAATCTTTATGTTACTGTTCAATTCTCACCAGAATGTACCGTATTTGCTCGATTATAATACGACCCTGATTATAAGAAGACCCCCCCAAATCTGAATATTAATTTAGGAAAAAAAGAAAAAGCCTGAATATAAGACGACCCTATAGGAAAAAGTTTTACCAGTAAATGTTAATTCATGTAAACTATTTTTTTAATAAAAGCTATGATTGAGAAAAATATTTTGGTTTTATTTCCTTCTATTTTCCAACCTGCCCCCCCAGTTATGCACATCTGCCCCAGAAATGCCTTATACCCCTATATGCCACTGTGCCCCATTATATGCCTTATAACCCTATATGCCACTGTGCCCCATGATATGCCTTTTGACGCCCTATGTGCCACTCTGCCTCCAGAAATGCCTTATACCCCTATATGTCACTCTGGTATTAAGGGGGTTAAAAGGCATATTATGGGGCAGAGTGGCATATAGGGAGGTTTAAGGCATTTCAGGAGGCAGAGTGGCGTATAGAGAGTTAAGAAGGCATTTCTGGAGGCAGAGTGGCATTAAGGGGGTTAAAAGGCATTTCATAGAACACTCTGCCTCCAGAAATGCCTTATGCCCCCCATTTAACACTCCCCCGCCCACCCAAAATTACCGGTGCTTCTGACTCCTTTGTCATGCAGCCTGGGCAGTGTGTAGATGTCTACTCTGACAGCCGGGGAAGGTCTGCGTGATGGACGCAGACAACCCCCGCTGCTAGCCACACCTCCTTCCGGCTGCAGCGTAAGTTGTCTACGCGAATCGCGTAGACATCTACACACTGCCCCGGCTACACACCGGGGACTCGGAAGCACTGGTAAGTGGGGCGTGGGGGGGGGGAGACAGGAGGATCCAGGTCCCCTGCAGGTGCGGTGGATCTGGATCTTAGTCTACTCATTGTCAGACCTATTTGAGGTCTGATTATAAGACGACTCCGTCTTATAATTGAGCAAATACGATATGTTTTTCTAGGTCTGGTAAAGATAGAGGTAGCGACATGAAGGAAGCCAAGGTATTGCACTGTCCCACTAAAAGGTGAAAATTGCCCCACAACAGAGAAAACCAGGATGAAGGAGGACAAAGGAGCAGGACTGAGAGGAGCCAGAAGAGCCAAAGGAAAACTGGTTCCATGGTAGGAGCATTGAAGCCCAGATATCATAGGCCGACATTACAAATAAAAAGTCTGGTACACAAGTCGAACAGAGGTAAAACACGCCATGTAGGCAGCATGTGTGGGCCCGCATCATCATTCAAGAGCGGTGCAACTGCACACCCCTTTGTCCAGCCGTAGTAGCAGGAGTCTGTTTAGTATAACATAGTTGGCCAGTAGTTAGAAGTGTAAAATGCTTTAATCATAAAGGGGTTATTAGAGCCACTTTCCTTTAACCCCTTAACGACAATCCCCGTACATGTACGGGGGTTGCCGTGCAACGGGTTAACGACAATGCCCGTACATGTACGGGCTGCCGTTAAATAGCTGCATCGCCGCGATCGGCGGCTTTGCAGCATCCACGGAAGCCTCCCAAGTGAGGCTGACCGTGGATTCGGGGAGGGCAGCCCTTGGCAGCCCTCCCCGGAAGAAAAATGGCCGCCGCCGCACCGATCATGAAAGATCGCGGCGGCGCCCGGCTAAAACAGCTTAGGAAGCGATCTGAATCGCTTCCTAAGCATAAATGGTGTTACTGACATGCCTCGATATCGAGGCATGTCAGTAACACAACCCCCCGACCCCGATCACCTTGTGATTGCTCCGAGGAGCAACCACAAGTGCCATCCTGTAAATGACGTTGCCGTCATTCACAGGATGGCATCAACAATAGAAATGAGTTCATAGAGGGTCTATCCAGACCCTCTTGTGAACTCTCGAGCTCCTCCTGCAGGTTGAATGCAGGTACTGCATCCAACCATGCAAGGTCAATGGAGCCCAGCTCACTAATGAGTGATTAGTAAAAAAAAAAAAAAAAAATTAAAAAAAATTTTAACAAAAATTTTTTTTAAAATGTTTCAAAAAAATAAAAATAATATGGTAACATATAAAAATCCCCACTGTCACCAAAAAAAAAAAAAAAAATAAGCAAGTCCTAAAATTCTTTATCTTTACAAAAATTCCAGCATGGAAAGAGTTAAAATATTGGCATTACAAATGCCCATAGGGCGTATTAAAAAATGCATGAGTGGATGGGATAAATTGAATTGGCCGGGTTCAAAGGTGTCCCAAATATGGGACATGGGGGCAGTAGGATCAGATGTCTAAATGGCCAAAAAATACACACCTCACAAAGGCGGCCTTTTACCTCCCAAATAACCCAACAAACCCATGCATGTGGGGTATCACTGCGCTCAGGAGATGTTGCTGAACACATATTGCGGTGTTGTTTGACAAGGACATATACCAGGAGCGATAAATTTATACCTGAAGTACAACGTGTGTGAAAAAAATACAAAAAAATTTACTACCATAAAGTTTCACAAATGCTGGTGGTAAAATTAGTGCATGGAAAGGGTTAAATTACCAGCATGTGAAATACCTTGGGGTGTCTAGTTTTTAAAAATATATGACTTGATGGGGTAAATTGCATTGGCCGGCTTCAAAGATACCCGAAATGGCACATGGGGGGAAGAATTACCAGATTTGGAAAAAAAGGTTTTGAAATAGCAAAACGCTACCTGTACTTATTGCCCCATAACGTGCAGAAAAAAGCAAAAAAAACATAAAAACATTGGGTATTTCTAAACTCAGGACAAATAGTAGAATCTATTTAACAGGTTTTTTCATTCGTTTTTGCAGATGAGTAAAAGTTTTTTGTTTAAAAAGTGAGAAAAAGTAATTTTTTAACAAAAAATCCCCATATTTTATCATTTTTTTTTTATAGTAAATTAGATGATATGATAAAATTAATGGTATCTAAAGAAAGCCCTGTTTGTCCTGAAAAAAACAATATATAATATGTGTGGGAGCACGAAATGAGAAAGAAGAAAATCACAGCTAAACAGGAACACCGAAAAATGTTAAAATAGCCATTGTCCCACAATATACTACGAGTAATAACCCCTATTGTCCTTAAGGGGTTAAATGGAAATGCATTTCTAAGCTTTTGACACAAGAGGGAGCTCAATGCAGGTCATTTAAAAAAGCCAGGTGCCTCAACATATAGAAATTGCTCTTCATGTTGGTAGGTAAGAACTTTTGCTGACCTTGCTAATTTTATGTATTATATTAGAGTTTGAGGAGGAGGCAATGATTTTTAGTTTCAATTGCCCCTTAATGCCTTTCTTGATAGTACCTGTCTAGCCTTGTACTTTTTAGTCATTTGTAGAAAACCAAATCCTTGTACTGTGCCACTGTGGATTTGTGTTCTCTTAAAGCCAATCCATGTTAGACAAAAAGAGTGCAGAGTACACAGGAGCATGATTTGATGAAGTTCCTGAGGTTTCCCGTTTCCCTGCTTCTACCAGAGCTACATTAAACACCTGAAAGTCAGCAAACTGATGCAGAGCTCCAGAAGAGGTAAGAGCCTGATTAGGAGAAGACATAATCAGCCAGAAGCCATGGATTAGTGCCTAACCTGAGGGGATGTACTGGACTGGAATGAGAACCCCTAGGAGCAGATATAGTCATCCAGTAAAAGTTTTACTAGTAAATATTAATTCACATGAAAACAATTTTTTCATATTTAATAAAAACTATGATGAAAACTATGATTTTTGTTTTTAGTTCTTTATTTGCCAACCTGCCCCCCAGTTATGCCTTATACCCCCTATATGCCACTCTGCCTCCCATATATGCCTTATACCGCCTATATGCCACTCTGCCTCCCTGATATTCCTTTTAACCCCTTTATGCCACTCTGCCTCTCTGATATTCCTTTTAACCCCTATATGCCACTCTGCCTCCCTGATATTCCGTTTAACCCCTATATCCCACTCTGCCTCCCTGATATTCCGTTTAACCCCCTATATGCCACTCTTACCCTCCCTGATATTCCTTTTACCCCCCCTATATGCCACTCTTACCCTCCCCCGACATACCAGTGGTTCCCTAGACTTCCTTGGTGTGTAGTGGTGGCAGCCGGTGAAGGTCTGTGCAATGCGTGCATACAACCTCCGCTGCTGCCGGCACTTTCACCGGGGCTTCTATGAATGAGCACTGGAAGGTCATGTGACGCCGGCGCTCCGTCATAGAAGCCCCGGCAGCAGCAGAGGTTGTCTGCGCACAGTGCACAGACCTCAACCGGCTGCCGGAGAGGAGGATCCAGGTCCCCTGCAGTCATGTAGTCAGACCTCTATTTGAAGTCTGATTAGAAGACTACCTCAAATATAAGATGATGGTTATTTTTTCAGAGAATTTGCTCTTATAATCAAGCAAATACGGTGTATATATATATATTTTATTTTTTTTTTTATGCAAAATGTCAACTCCTGCTTCTCCGGACAAAGCAGATAAGATGCCAGCTCCTCCTGCTAAGAAAGCCACCTGTAAATCCAGACATTCATCATGCATGGAGTGCAGACAACATGGCAAAAGAAAGAAAAAGATATGCAAACTTTTTTTGTGTTGGTTTCAGGATGTCCTGGCACAGACCTTTCAAGCATTTAAGGATGCAGCTAAACCATTTTTGCAGGAAAAGCCGGCTAAAGCACGCAAGAGGGATCTATCATCCTCGGCTTCAGATTTGTCGACAAGAGAATGTTCTCGTTCCTCACTTGATTCCTCAAGTACTTATGATTCAGAGGATGAAGCCGGTTTCCCGTCTCAAGAATTCAGCAAGTTTATAAGGGAAATTAACCATTTGCTGCAACAAGATCCTGAGACATAAAAGAAAGGTTTCCCTATCCTCCCAAAGCTGACTGAATTGGTGCAGCGAGTGAAATAACCCTGGTAGGCGGGCGTTTATATCAAAGCACTTCAAGCTAATTTTTTTATTTTTTTTTTTTAACAGGATGATGGTAAATGGGAAAATCTTCCTAAGGTTGACGTGCAAATAGTGTAGTTGTCTAAGAAAACTACCCTTCCTATAGGAGAAGTGGCTGGTCTCAAGGATGCCATGGACAAAAGAGCTGAAACGGCAGGTAGAAGAATTTTTCGCAAAGCTGGGTCAGCTGGTGCAGCCGTAGCCAGAGCTCAGGTCTATGGAGCCAGAAACTGTAAGAGCGTTTATTGGAAGATGCATATAAAGACATCACACAGCTTTTAAAGAATTTGAAGTTATCCAACGAGTTCCTAATTGATACTGTAGAGGAAGTCGTGAAGCTTTCAGCACGTAATATGGGTCTTTCAGCTGTTCCTAGATGAGCGGTATGGCTTAGGTCCTGGAATGCAGCTACGGCATCTAAATCAGCACTGTGGGATCTCCCGTTTGAAAAGGGAAAGTTATTAAGTTCTCCACTTGAGGATCTCATCAAACAAATGCCTGATACTAAGAGAGCTCTTAGACCAGAGACGGAGATGGAATCTGAGATATCCATACAAACAGAGATATTCCAGAGCATCTGACAAGTCTTTTTCCTTTCAGAGGCAAAATAGAGAAGGAAGGTTTCAAGCAAAACCCTCTAGAAAGGCAAGAAAATTCTGACAAGGTGGGAGGTCACCTTCAGGTATTCCAGAACGCATGGTTCCAGACTACAAACAACTCATGGATCCGACAAATATCAGAAGGCTACAAGATCAGATTTTTCAAGGCTCTTGGCAATCACTTCCTGGTTTCTTCCTACCCATCCCCATCCATAAGCAGGAATACGGCATTAGTGGCAGCCGCATCCAAATTCCTCAAGAAAGGATTCATCGAAAAGGTGCCAAGAAAGCAACAATTCCAGGGTGTGTATTCCTGTCTGTTCCTGGTTCCAAAACTAGATGGTTCATTTCGCCCAGTACTGGATCTAAAATCCATCAATCAGTGCATAGTATATCGGCGCTTCAGGATGGAAACGACTCTTTCAGTCACTCATATCATCCAAAAAAGGGACTATATGGTCATGTTGGATTTCAAGGATGCATATCTACACGTACCAATGGCAGTAAGAACCAGAAAGTTTTTAAGGTTCGCTATAAAAACAAGAGGCATTTCAACAGCTCCAAGAATTTTTACCCAAATTCTCAGTTTGTTAGAAGCAGAATGAAGACTTCAGGGTATAGCTATCATACCGTACCTGGACGACTGGCTAATAAAAGCCACCTCCCCGGCCCAGCTTCAGAAAGACCTACAAACCTTTTTACAACACCATGGATAGATTATTAATACAACAAAATCCAATCTGACCCCTTCCACAAAAATCAAGTTCCTGGGCTTTATTGTGGACTCTGTTTCCCTATGTATTCACCTGCTGACCCAGAAGATCAGGCATATAACAAAATCCATTGTTCAGTTACATGCAAATCCATGCTGCTCTGTCAGAAAAGCTATGAGCATCCTGGGTTTACTGACATCCACTATTCTAGCAGTGGAATGGGCACGAACAAGGATGAGGCCACTACAGTGGCAGATCCTTTCCAACTGGTCCAAGACAGAGGAAGATCTGGACACAGATATTCTTATATTGGAGGAGGTTTTGCATCAGCTGAATTGGTGGAAGGTCAGAGCAAATCTATCCAAGGGTCTCTCTTTCCAGCCAAAAACATGGGTTATCATCACAACAGATGCATCAGAAATCGGCTGGGGCGCCCACCTCCAGTTTCGGATGGCCCAAGGGAAGTGGACACCAAAAGAATCACTCCAATCCTCCAATTACAGAGAACTAAACACAGTATTCCAGACTCTGCAAGTTTTCAAACCATGGATATCAGACAGAGCAGTGAGGATTAAATCAGACAATACTACCACAGTGTCCTATCTTAACAGACAGGGGGGCACAAAGGTCTTCCGTGCCTTTGTTAGGAGATTATGTTATGGGTACAACAAAATCTGGAGGCGCTTTCTGCATGTCACATCAGAGGTCATAACAATGTTCTAGCAGACAACCTAAGCAGAAGATGATGCTCCCAGGCAGAATGGCCACTAGATCCACGTATCTTCAATACGATTGTCAAGAGAGTAGGTCTCCCAGAAGTAGATTTGATGGCAACAAACCCTTATTTACTGGATAGGCTGGCCATGAAGTGGCAGTTTTCCTTGTGTTCTCCAGAAAAGCAAAACAGACAAAGCACGAGTCTTGGCTATCCTTCCATTCTGACCAAACAGGAGTTGGTTTACAGACCTCCGTCAGCTGTCAGTGAATCATCGGGAACTGCCAGTCTCCAGAGATGTATTGGAGAACAAGGAGATTCACCTTCACACTATCCAGATGTTCCGATTGACGGCATGGCTACTGCAAGGCTAATTGCCAGTCTTCGCTTAAGCTCGGTTAAAAGCTCCACAGCTAAAAAATATACTTAAGAACTTGGAGAATTTCTCGAGTGGTGTTATTCTCAGGCGCTCCAGAGTTCTCCATCTATACCGGTGATTTTAGAATTACTTAGATTAGGTTTTGATGCAGGCCTCAAGGTTTCTACCATTAAGCGTCAAGTCTCTGCCCTCAGTCATTTCCTGCTATCCGATTTTGCCTCAGATATGTTCATTAGATGATTTTTTAAAGCCATCACTATTAAAAGACCGCTGACAAGATCATGTTTTCCACCTTGGGATCTTACAATGTTGCTTAAGGCCCTGTGTCCCTCTCCATTTGAACCTCTACAGGATGTGTCCCTTAAATTTCTCTCCCTTAAGACTGCCTTCTGGTGGCCATTACATCAGCACGAAGGATTGGGGGAACTCCAAGCCATTTCAGCAGCTGCAGAATTCCTTATTTTTCACCAGAAAGTGATAAGGGAGAGAGAGGGGGTAGAAAGTGATAGGGGAGGGAGAGGGGGGTAGAAAGTAATAGGGGAGGGAGAGGGGGGTAGAAAGTGATAGGGGAGGGAGAGGGGTAGAAAGTGATAAGGGAGAGAGAGGGGGTAGAAAGTGATAGGGGAGGGAGAGGGGGTAGAAAGTGATAGGGGAGTAGAAAGTCATAGGGGAGGGAGAGGGGGGTAGAAAGTGATAAGGGAGGGAGAGGGGGTAGATATAAGGAAAGAGTGTGCATTAATGTGTGTATGCATTGAGTGAATGAGGGAGAGCATGAGTTAATATGTGAATGTATTGTCTGAATGAGGGAGAGCAAGAGTTAATGTGTGGATGAGTTGTCTGAATGAGGGAGAGCATGAGTTAATATGTGAATTATTGTCTAAATGAGGGAGAGCATGAGTTAATGTGTGGATGAGTTGTCTGAATGAGGGAGAGCATGAGTTAATGTGTGGATGAGTTGTCTGAATTAAAGTGTGAATTAATGAGTGACTGTAAAAGTGTTTGTGTATCATAGATGTATAATTGTGGAAGGGAAAAGATGGCACTAGCAGGAGGTTTGAGCCTTGGGGACCAAGATGGCACAGGCAGGGTGTATATGGGACAAAGATGGCACAGGCCGGACTGTTTGGGGAGAAAGTTGACTTGTGCTGGGCTATTTGGGGACAAAGATTACAAATCAAATGTGTGTTATCTGGGTGCTGGTCAGGTTCTATGTGGGCAGTGTGGATGCCAGGGCTGGCTTTGGGGTGTGCAACCTGTGATCTATGCCTGTAATTTAGGAGTTTTTAAATATAACTTTAATGCCGTGTTTTTATGTGAATTCCAATTGATCTTTTCCTGCAAAGCAGGGTTTGTGTTATTCTGTAGATCCATATGTGCTATGCTATGTTTCCATACATTATTTATGTGTACCTGCAAATACAGGGTTAATATGTCTTATTCAGTTGATTAATACCTGCAATGCTGTTTCCATGTATTTATTTGATCTATACCTGCGATGCTACGTTTCATATATTATTATTGTATACCTGCAAATACAGGATTTGTATGTCTGATTCTGTTTATTTGATATATACCTTCAGTGCTGAGATCACAAGTGAACTTCAAGTGATCTGGGTTTGTGTGTTGATCTATACCTGCTATCGGCAACAGGGACTAGGGCTGCAACTAACGATTATTTTAATAATCGATTAGTTGGCCGATTATTTTTTCGATTAATCGATTAATCGGATAAAAAAAACAATATGCAAATTTTTCGTTTATTTAAAATAATTTTAAGAACTAGATGTTAAAAACAACTTGCATTGTGCCCCCACCCCTTTGCACTGTGCCCCCACCCCCACTCTGCCCTGCATCCCCACCCCCACTCTGCCCTGCACCCAGTCTGCCCTGCACCCAGTCTCACAGCCTGCCCTGCATCCCCACTCTGCCCTGCACCCAGTCTCACACCCTGCCCTGCACCCAGTCTCACACCCTGCCCTGCCCTGCACCCAGTCTCACAGCCTGCCCTGCACCCAGTCTCACAGCCTGCCCTGCATCCCCACTCTGCCCTGCACCCAGTCTCACACCCTGCCCTGCACCCAGTCTCACACCCTGCCCTGCCCTGCACCCAGTCTCACAGCCTGCCCTGCACCCAGTCTCACAGCCTGCCCTGCACCCAGTCTCACAGCCTGCCCTGCATCCCCACTCTGCCCTGCACCCAGTCTCACACCCTGCCCTGCACCCAGTCTCACACCCTGCCCTGCCCTGCACCCAGTCTCACAGCCTGCCCTGCACCCAGTCTCACAGCCTGCCCTGCATCCCCACTCTGCCCTGCACCCAGTCTCACACCCTGCCCTGCACCCAGTCTCACACCCTGCCCTGCCCTGCACCCAGTCTCACAGCCTGCCCTGCACCCAGTCTCACAGCCTGCCCTGCACCCAGTCTCACAGCCTGCCCTGCATCCCCACTCTGCTCTGCACCCAGTCTCACACCCTGCCCTGCCCCCCCACCCCCACTCTACTCTGCACCCAGTCTCACACCCTGCCCTGCATCCCAACCCCCACTCTGCTCTGCACCCAGTCTGCCACCCTGCCCTCCCACCCCCACTCTGACCTGCATCCAGTCTCCTGGCCCCACTCTGCCCTGCACTCACATCCTGCCCTGCATCCCCTGCCCCCCCACCCCCTGTGCCGCGGACCCCCCACTGTGCAGCGCACCCCCCCCCCACTGTGCAGCGCACCCCCCCCCCACTGTGCAGCGCACCCCCCCACTCACTGTGCAGCGCACCCCCCCACTCACTCTGCCGCGCACCCACACACACACTCTGCCGCGCGCACACACGCACACACGCACACACACGCACACACGCACACACACGCACACACACGCACACACACGCACACACACGCACACACACACACACACACACTCTGCCGCGCACCCAGTCTCGCACATAAACATTCGCACAGACAATAGACATAAAGAGTACTTACCTCCGCTACGAACTTGTTCCACTTCCAACTTGATAGTAGACGCGCGTCACATCCGTCGTCACGTAGCTTGAAGAAGGCGGAGACTGCAGAGCGTGGAGCAGAAGCGGGGAACGCTGGCGGAGGTAAGTAAAAGGAGCCTAGTGCTCCAACGACGAATCGATCACTCGATTAATCGATAACGGAAATCGTTATCGATGATTTCCGTTATCGATTATTATCGATTTTATCGATTTGTTGTTTCAGCTCTAACAGGGACTAATATTTACATATATATATATATATATATATATATATAAATATATGGGCAGCAGGGGCTAGTAAATGGGTTTTAGATATTTGGACAGGGGCGCAATTTCAGTGCTTGCCATAGGCGCTATTTTCAGTAGACACGCCTCTGCTTGGCATACAAGGCCTGTGATGCAGTACTTCCTTCACATGTTAAAGCCCATTCCACGAGATCCATGTCCGTTTCCTAGGCTGCAAAGGCATCAGCGTCTCTGGAGGAAATTTGCAAAGCGGCCACATGGTCATCCCGGAAAACATTACAGGCTGGATATCGCCTCTGTCTCAGAAGCCTTGTTTGGGCGTCAGGTCCTGCACGCAGTTAATTCCCAATTCTCTCCCATTACGGGATCTTGTTATATCCCACAGGTACTGCTACTATATATAGGGAAAAACAGAAATTTTACTCATCATAAATTCTCTTTTCCCCGATATAGTGGCAGTACATATTTCCCTCCCTCCCTTTTTGTATTAATAACGTTTTTTGGTATTGGCTGTGGGCTCTCTTGTTATTAACTGGCATCTTCTCTTCGGTACAACTTATATATATGTGTAGGGTAAGGGGGAGGGCTTTTTAACCCTTTCAGAGCTTCTTGTCCCAGGGAAAGAACAAGCCCACAGGTACTGCTACTATACTGGGGAAAAGAGAATTTACGGTGAGTTTTTTTCTGACATTCCACTTGATTAAAATAATAAAGAACACAATAAATATACGCAATACAAAAAATATATACTCAAATAATTATAATATAAGCAAGGCAATAAAAGTAAATATAAAGTAAAAATACTCAAAAAGGTCCTCTTATAAGACACTCCCCCTATAGAGACGAGGAGTACCAAAAGAAGAAAATAACTACTCACCACAGAGTATTGTGCCTGGCCAAGCAGGCGGCAAATACAGAACGCGTTTTGAATACTTCCTCAGCTGTAGTGAGGTGCACAATTCTCACAATCCACTGCCTTATTAAAGGCGGTGGATCCGTCTGTAATAATCTATAAAAAACTATCTCTCCTTCACCACAAGTCCGCTGCCTCGGAGTGACTCTTGACTCAAACTTATCTTTTATCCCTCACGTCAAATCACTCTCTAAATCCTGCCACAACCAACTGCACAACATTTCCAAAATTCGTCCATTCCTGACTGCCAGCACCGCTAAACAACTAATCCACTCCCTTGTAATCTCCCGTCTAGACTACTGCACATACTCTATGGGTATTTTATCAATATATTCCCTTTGGTCATTTAATGCATAAGAATCTTAATATATTTCTTTATATTTGTTACTGGTCTCTTTTAACATCTGCAAGTATCTCATTTATTTATTATGGGATGTATACTTTTGAATATTTACTTATGTTAATGCATGATCATCAATTATGCTACATATGGTGCTAGATTGGATTGGTCTTTTGATTGGCTATCCATATATTGATATGTGCTATTTAAACTCTTACTTTTGATTGTGTGGTTAACTTGATAAAGACCTCATTGCGAGGTTGAAACGTTGTTGCTGTCGTCCTGAGTTGAGCTGGAACCCTTGAGTGCCTGGAGCCTTTATTTATTTTGATCTACTGGGGAGCTGGCCCTTCCTGGCACAGTTGAGCACCTGAGTTCCTTTGGGGTGTGTGCAGATTCCTCATTCTGGTGACTAGACTACTGTAACAACCTACTTACTGGCCTCCCTCTCTCCCGACTATCCTCCCTCCAGTCTGTCCTCAATGCCTCTGCCAGACTTATCTATCTCACCTAACGCTCTGCATCTGCCGCACCTCTCTGCGAGTCCCTCCACTGGCCCCCCATACAAAGCTCTCACTAACGCCGCTCCCCCCTACCTATCCTCCCTCATCAGCAAATATACTCCAGCACACCCTCTAAGATCCAACAATGACCTGCTCCTCGTATCCTCACTTATCACCTCCTCCCACTCCCGCCTACAGGACTTCTCTCACTCAGCACCAACCCTCTGGAACTCTCTTCCCTGTGCTGTCCTACTCTCATCAACTCTACCCTCCTTTAAACGCTCACTAAAAACTTTTCTCTTCAGGGAAGCCTACCACTGAGGTTATTGCCAAAACTTCCCTCTCACCCACCTACAACCCTTATCTCGCCCCACATTAACATAATTCACTACCATGTAGTCCTCACCTCCTGTTTCTTACCCCTTATCCACCTAGATTGTAAGTTCCTGCAGGAACAGGGCCCCTCATTCCTCTTGTATCTGTATGTCAAATGTTGTATTGTACCTGTCATTATCTATAACCTTTTCACCTTGTACAGCACTGCAGAATTTGTCGGCGCTTTAGAAATAAACGAAAAACGCAAGATCGCAGCATCATCCGAGACTTCTGCATGCACAGAGAAAGGGGAGGGGAATAGACTCCAATGCAGAGAGTGGGACGGGAACCATCAAAACAAACCTTGCATAGCGAGGCAGCAATGATGATGACGGAGCCAGACACACTGGGAGCATGGGACCTACACCAACTCAATATATATGCATATTCATATACGGAGCCGGCCTTAAGTGCTCTCACGCCCTGTGCGGACTACTCCTCTGGCCCCCCCATCCCCCCCAAAAAAAGGAAAAAAATCTTGTTACAAACAACTAGCTGTCATTAAAGTACAGTAATATATAACTGGAAACAATGGAAACAATAATATACATTAAATACAAGGAAAAAACAGCTAATCTGTGTAACAAAAACATCTTTTTAAATATTGAAAAAAATGGACCCCAGAAAGCATTTCCTTGGGCCCTGCTCCACGCTCCCTAGCATGCAATCACTCCCTCCGCTACCAAAGCAAAAAAAAAAATTTGCCACACAGACTGCAGATTAGGGGAAGACTGTGATAGTCAGTGCAATCTTCCTCCCTTCTCACCCTGACCATGACTTTGAGAGGTTCTCTCTCTCCTGCAATCATTCCCAGTCCCTTTGTCCCTCATTCACTAAGCCGTACAAAAATTATATGAACAAAAGGTGACAATTTAGACACAGAGCATACGATACAGTTTATGCCTAGTCACCCAAAGCACGTGCATGCCCTGAGTAGATATAGAAAGTCTGTCTGATATAACTATTGCAGTGGATCCCGAGAGTTCCACTACATATGGTACATATCAGTTGCATATGGTTTGTGGAGACACTACAGACTAATTTTGAACCTTACTTCTTTCTGGGCTTACAGCTCTTAAAACACTTTGTTGATTCAACAATATTTGAGAGGTCTTATGCTGCAAAAGAGACAGACACAACTTATATCTCAACTTTACTCACATATTATAGCTAACCTACATGCCCCAAGATTCAAAGCGATATGGGCTGAAGATCTACATCTGGAGATCTTGGATGAAGATTGGTTGACATTATTCCAAAATACTCATTCTCGCTACATGTACAATCAAGGAACTAGACTTTAAGGTAACTTTGTGATAGTGCCTAGATCACATGAAATTACAAAGGATGTTTGCTTTCAAAAGCACTTTCAATCCTCAACACTGATAACCTGCAATTTACAAAACCAAAAATCCTACTAGTACAGACAGTATGTGTGACAAGGAGATAAGAATTAGACAGATAAAAAACACTTTTAGGCGGTAAAGTATTTAAGGACATGGTATTTGACACGAACTTGTTTGAAACTTTGTTAAGATCTTATCTGCTTTCTGTTTCAATAAATAAGCAGCTCAGGGTAGTGTTTGGGCAGTAACTGTGCCCCAAAATACAACACAAATGCAGAAAATAGACAAAGAATACTGGAACACAATGAAATAAATGTTCTTTAATGATAAACTGGGTAACAGCACTGTATATAATGCTCAAAGAAGAAAAAAACATTGGCTTTCAACTGAACGTTTACATTTAATTAGGGGTTAGGGAGAAGGGGAAAAAAAAGTGTGATTGTAAAATTTGAGTGGGTTTTGAAAAATAGTTTATTTTAGATAATATTAGTGAATGCATTAAGGAAGATAGAGAAGCACCAGTCCTGATTCAAATTAGTGACTGCAGGACAGAAATAGATTGCCACCACAAAAGTATGCTCAATTTATACATACAAACGCATCAAATCTCAGCTGGCTCAGGAAATATCAATCTATACAAGGTCAGTGTACTAACTTTATAGCATTTTGTTTTTATAGACCATCATAATATCTTTATGATATGTATTTTAGGTACAGTATTTGGCTCCTCCCTCCATTTTGAAATGTTCACATCATTGTGCTAACCTACATATGTGGTGATACAGATGTGCTGAAAATGCCTCAAAAGAAAATGTTTTCATTACTCTTTCATGACCTGAGTTTCCCATTGTAACTTTAAGACTAGGGTTTTTAACAAATCTTTCCATTGCACAAGAAAAGTCTTTGGCCTTAGGTAGGCAAAGATATCCTGTAACGTTATTCACCACAGATTCCAGAGGGCCCCCGGAGTTAACAGCTATTACAGGGCAGCGCATATACATAGCCTCTATTGGAACAATCCCAAAGTGTTCATTACTTGGAGTATATAGGACACATATGCAATTATTCAAGAGGTTTACTTTTTGTTTATCCGAAAAAGATCTTACAAATGTAACATGATCCCTAATTCCATATCTGGTTGCAAGATCATTCAGCTCCTGATAATGTTGAACATTCTCTAAAATCCGTTCATCATATCCTCCCGCTAACACCAGATGCACTTTTTCCCATTCTGATTTGCTAAGTCTGTCTCGTAGGTCATACAATGCTTCAAGTGCAAGAGCAAGATTTTTCTTTCTTTCAAATCTGTTGATTGAAAGAAATACATTATTTCTTTCCACAGGAACAATATTGCTCAGATCTTCAAAAAAGTCACATTCAAATTTGCTGACATTTATTGACGGATAGAGAACCTCTGGCTCTATGCAAGCTAACGAAGCAAAGGTTTTTCTGAAGATATCAGCCGTGAAAAGACTATTGACGAGAATGCAGTCTGCCATGCCGGTTGTTTTTTCTTCTAGCCAATCAACTGGCTTTCTATAGATCCTTTTCATTAACGATATCCTCTGAGTAAGGAGCTGATCTGGAAAGTGACAATAAAACAAAACTTTCTTTGGATTTCTGGCCAGTTTGAAGAATGGAATACAGGCAGACACCTACAGGGAAGAAAAGATAATGCAAATGAATTAATGCATTTTGAACGTGATAGACTACATATCACTTAGCACAGGGCTTGACAAATTTGTTGTGAATCTAGCAATAGACTAAAAAAGTTAGGAGCCAGGATTTTTTTTTAAACTAACAGTTGGTCAGGAGTGATCTGCCCACTTATTAAACTCACAGCATTTGACCTGGAAGCACCCTGGACATTCAGGTCAGTGCTGGTTTTTGTTGTTGTTTTTTTTTTTTTATTATTATTATTATTTTTTTTTTAACGCTTTCAATGCTGATGTTCCATTGGAGCACAGAATTGACTGATATTTAGTCCCCACAACCTGCAATGCCACGAATGTGTTATACACAATTGTGGAATTGAAGGGGTTAACGCTGCACTGTCGCTCTCATGGAGCGATCAGGCAGCAGGGTGGTGTTGGGGCTGGCCTCCACACTCATGAGGAGACTGAAGAACCCTCTCCCCCTGGCCCTGAAGCTGCCTCTGGCAGCTGGGACGCAATGGCTGGTCTATAGACCAGCCATTGCAGGGGGGAGTCTCTGATGACTGCTGTAGGCTTCCATGCCTACAGGAATCAAAGGGCTTGTGGGGGCTTGTTATTGCTGTTGCTGGTCTGCCTGGGCTTCCAGGCAGTCCACCAGCAGCAGAGCCCCGTACAAAATGTAAATTAAACCCTAAAATGCCGCGATCGTGGCATTGAAGGGGTTAACGCTGCACGTTCGCTCTCCTGGAGCGATCAGGCAGCAGGGGGGTGTTGGGGCTGGTCCCCACACTTGTGGCAGCTGAAAATGCGATTGCTGGTTTTCCTGCAACCGCGTTTTCAACCTACAGAATCACTCCATGGGAGTGATCTCCGGCTCGGGGGCGGGCTCTGAGTGGCTGTGCTGTCTGCCCAGACTCCTGGGCAGACAGCAGAAGAAGCGCCCCCCGCGGTCACAGGCTGACAAACACCTAGGCGCCAGGACAAAATTCTGAGTCGCCATGGCGACCTGGGATTTGTCGAGCCCTGACTTAGCATACCAGTGTCTGGTCTAGTTTTCACAACGTCTGCTGCCTCGGTTTAGATGATGGCAATTTGCATATACTCCAGAATGTTATGAAGAGTGATCAGATGAATTGCAAGTCAATTGCAAAGTCCCTCTTTGCCATAAAACTGAGCTTAATCCCAAAAAACATTTCCACTGCATTTCAGACCTGCCCCTAAAGGACCAGCTGACATGTCAGTGAGTCTCTTGTTAACACAGGTGAGAGTGTTGACATGAACAAGGCTGGAGATCACTCTGTTATGATGACTGAATTAGAACAACAGACTGGAAGCTTTAACCCCTTAAGGACCAGGCTGTGTTTTACCTTTTGTACCCTTTGGGCCTGCGGCTATTTTAACACTACTGTGGTGCCCCATCAAACCATATATTTTTGAAAACTAGACACCTCAAGGTATTTCAAATGCTGATATTTAAACCATTTCCATGCACTAATTCAGGGCTTGACAAATTTGTTTTGAATCTAGGAGCCAGCTAAAACAAAAGTTAGGAGCCAGGACTTTTTTTTTTTAAACTAGCAAAGTTTTATTTTCAATGACAAAAATGAACGATGTCCCAAGGGAATTCCCCCCTCTCCCTTTAATATAGATCCACTTTCTGCTAATCCCTATTTTTTTTCTAATACTTACATTTTCGCTTTTCTTTTTTCCCCGCTCTCCTCCTCCGTGACGATCCTCTCCCAGTCACGAGGAACTCTTCTGTGAGCCCCGCCCCCTCGAGCGTCAAGTCTTGAAAGGGGCGGGATGAAGAGCCTCACTGAGGCACTGCCACTCAGCAGCACGGTGTGTGCAAGCCAGCCGTCTCATAAAATTAAAGTGCCCAGCGTGCACACGGCGGTCTTACCACTTCACCTCGCTGCCGCACCACGTGAACATTGGTCTGCCAGCCCACCCGGTGGGCCGGTCCATGGGCCAGCATACCAAAGTTCAGGTGGTGCTGCTGCAAGGTGAGGTGGTAAAACCGCCGTGTGTACACGCCGGCCGCTTTAATTTTATTAGGTGGCCGGCTTGCACACAACGTGCTGCACCGTGCGCAGGGCCAGTCCGGCCTTGCTCCCGCAGGCTGCACATTGAAGTGTGGCGGGCCGCACGTTGGATGCCCCTGACCTAGGTGCCAGGACAAAATTCTCAGTCGCCATGGCGCCTGGGATTTGTCGAGCCCTGGTATAAGGCATATGTGGGGGGGGGGCATTGTGGCATATATGGGGGGTATGTGGTATATCTGGGAGGCAATGTGGCCTCCAGGGCGTCAACATCTGCCACACACTGTATGGCGGCGGACGCCCGTTTTAAAAGAGTTTAGGAGGCGAACAACAATCTTGGAATATACTTTTTTAAACATGGGGATTATGGGAGGAATATCGTAGTTACACATGCTAAGTAACACATTTGATTTCTGATAAGAATATGGGTATAATCATTTTTTACATGGGGATTATGGGTGGAATATTATGGTTATACATGCCAAGAAACATATTTGACCTGTTTCTGATAAGAATATGGGTATAATAATTTTTCTACATGGGGATGATGGGTGGAATATTATGGTTAGACATGCCAAGGAACACATTTGACCCGTTTCGGATAAGAATATGGGTATAATCATTTTTTTACATGGGGATTATGGGTGGAATATTATGGTTTTACATGCTAAATAACATATTTGACTTGTTTCTAATAAGAATATGGTTATAAATATTTTTATATACGGGTCTTATGGGTGGAATATTATAGTTACACATACTAAGTAACACCCATTATCCCCATGTCAAAAAATATTTATAACCATATTCTTATCAGAAACAGGTCAAATGTGTTCCTTGGCATGTGTAACCATGATATTCCACCCATAATTCCCATGTAAACAATTATTATACCTATATTCTTGTCAGAAACAGGTCAAATGTGTTCCTTGGCATATCTAACCATGATATTCCACTCATAATCCCCATGTAAAAAAATATTTATGACCATATTCTTATCAGAAATAGATCAAATATGTTACTTAGCATGTGTAACTATAATATTCCGCCCATAATCCCCATTTTAAAAAAATGATTATACCCATATTCTTGTCAGAAACAGGTCAAATGTTACTTAGCATGTGTTACTCCACCCATATTCCACCCATAATCCCTATGTTTAAAAAATATATTCCCAGATAGTGCCAATCAAAACAGATAAAATGTGGTGTTTGCACATACATGTATCGTAATATTTTGATTAACCCCTTAATGACAATTGCCGGTTCTGGCACGGCACGGAAAAACAAGTCGTTTACGACAAATGACGTGCCAGGACCAGCATGTCTTTAAACGGGTGCAGAAAGCGATCTACGTTCGCTTTCTGCACCCAAACGGCGTTGCTGTAATGCCTCGACCTCGAGGCATTCAGCAATGCCACGATCGGCACCAGGGGCCATGTCTGGCCCCTCCCCGGGGCATCAACATTCACCATACATTGTATAGCGGCGGACGCCCGTTTTAAAAGCGTTTAGGAGGCGATCAACGATCACCTCCTAAACTTAAATGGTGTCGCTGGAATGCCTCGATCAGGAGGCATCCAGCGACACCAAACACTTACCCCAGGATGGACTGTGAAAGATGAAAAAGTTTGCTAGATGGTCTCCAGACCCTCTAGAGAACTCTGGCTCCACTTGCAGGTTGAATACAGGTACTGCATTCAACCATGCAAGTCAATGGAACACAGTGTGATTAGTAAAAAATAAATTAAAAAATAAAATAAATAATTAGAAAAAAATAGTAAAAAAAACAGTAAAATGTAAAAATAATTTCCCACTGATGTCACTATCAGGGAAACCTTCAAGTTGAAAACATTTTTTTAGAAATTTTTTTTTTTTAAAAAGGCAAAAAATATTAAAATATATATATAAAAAATATATTTTTGTGAGCATGTCCTAAAATTAGCACATTAGCTTAAAACAATTCTCGCATGGAAAGAGTTAAAATACTGGCATATTAAATGCCCATGGGGTGCCTACTTTTAAAAAATGTATGATTTGATGGGGTAAATTGAATTGGCCGGCTTCAACAAGGTCCCAATTAACACGGGGGGAAGGATGGCCACACATCTAATTTCCAATTAGAAAAATGCACACGTACCAAATGTGGCCTTTTAGTTCCCCCAAAAAGTGACAAACCCATGCATGTGGGGTATCACTGTACTCAGGAGATGTTGCTGAACACATATTGGGGTGTCGTGTGACAGCGGAATATACCAGGAGCTGTAAATTCATACATAAAGTAGGTGTGTGGGGGAAAAATACACACAAAAGAATACTACTGCAAACTTTGAAAAAATTCTGGTGGTAAAATGTGTGCATGCAAAGAGTTAAAATACCAGCATTTAAAATACCCTGGGGTGTCTAGTTTTCAAAAATATATGGTTTTGTTGGGCACACTGAAATGGTCCGGCTCAAAGATGAACCAAATAGGGCATGGGCAGTGGATTCCCAAATGCCAAAGTTCAACAATGAAAAATGCGCATGCCCCAAATGTGGCCCTTTTGCCCCCAAACAGCCAGGCAAAATCATTCATGTGAGGTATCGCTGTACTCAGGAGATGTTGCTGAACACATATTGGGGTGTTTTATGATAGTGACATATACCAGAACCTTTTAATTCATACCTGAAGTAAAATGTGTGTGAAAAAACAAATGCAAAAAAATTACTACCATAAAGTTTGACAAAGGCTGATGGTAGAATTAGTGCTTGGAAAGGGTTAAAATATTAGCATTTGGAATACCCTGGGCTGTCTAGTTTTCAAAAATATATGACTTGATGGGGTAAATTGCATTGGCCGGCTTCAAAGATACCCGAAATGGCACATGGGGGGGAAGAATTACCAGATTTGGAAAAAATGGCTTTGAAATAGCAAAACGCTACCTGTACTTATTGCCCCATAATGTGTAGAAAAAAGCAAAAAAAAAAACATCAAAACATTGGGTATTTCTAAACTCAGGACAAATAGTAGAATCTATTTAGCAGGTTTTTTCATTACCTTTTATAGATGAGTAAAAGATTTTTCAACTAAAAGTTAGAAACAGTCATTTTTTTCTATATTTTTTTCTTTTTTTAATAGTAAATAATATGATACAATCAAAACAATGTCATCTAAAGAAAGCCCTTCTTGTCCTGAAAAAACAATATCCAATGTGTGTGGGTTCAGTAAAGGGAAAAGAAGAAAATTACAGCTAAACACGACCAGCGCAGAAATGTTAAAACGGCCATTGTCACGAAGGGTACAAAAAGTAAAATCAGCCTTTGTCACGAAGGGGTTAAATAACATTTTTCTATTATTTCTATAGAATTCACTTTGATCCTTTTATAAAACTGTATATATTTCAGCAAGTAAATAAACATTTGCAGCTTCTTTTTGCAACTTATTATCAAGAACACACCTTGATTTACCATGTATGAGTGTAAAAGGTGTACTGACACCTAGTGATAGTGATGAGCATTGCAGCCAATCATCCCATCATCCCAATATGTTGTTTAGTACGTCCCCTTTAGGGGACCTTGGAGCCAAGAATGTACTTCGCACATACTGTATAAATGGCATGGATTTGGGATCTCTGACTACTATTGAAGTTAGATTCCCACTATGCTAAATTTGAAGGACAAATATGGAGTCTGAAAAAGGTGATGCATCATTTGTAATATTTGCTCTATACCTTACAAAATAGATGAAAAACCAAGGCACGTAAGGTGGTTTCCAAGTAGGGACTAGTGAATGAATATATGTCGGGTTAGGGTATTTTTCGCCTTTCCTGTGTGTTATGTGGAAATGATGTAAGAGTGGTACCCCCAACTTACTGAGGTTGAGGGCAGAAGAAATTATAGGAGACTGACGAGGCTTTCATTTTCAAAAGGATGAAAAAGCTATGCTAGAGGGAATAAACATTTATCATATTCTGTGCCCAGAAGCACAAAAGTAACAGTAACAAGGAGTGCAAGTGTTTTTATGCTGAAATGAATGAACTTCAAATAGAATATCAGTACTTCACCTGGTCGCAAAATACGACATCGAATCTCTCGCCACTAAGAAATATTATATACAAAGCCAGGAATATCATCCGAACATAGGCACACAGGGCATGACATCTACCAAAAAGGCTCCGGGGAAGCCAGTCTCCACAACACCGAATAGGAATACCGGAATCCTTAGTTTCGGAAAAACAGTGGTTGGGATCGTAATGGGTAGTCCACACTTGAACGTGACAACCGCGAGACTTAAGCGCTAGAGCTGCATCCACAACCAGCCTCTCTGCTCCTCCGATTCCGAGATCCGGGTGCACAAACAACACCAAAGGCTCCATACTGCCGGGCGCTGCGACTGCCTAACGCTGTAATGAAAGACTTTCAGATCTTACGCCACAACTCCTTTGCGCGGCCTAAAACCTTCGGGCATATAGACCTTTGTAAAATGACGACATCATATGCACAATATGATCAAACACTGATGACGTTTCTAGTAAAGGAGAACAATCACGCGATTAGAAGCGTCCGCGGCCTTTTTTGCAGCCAAATCAAGCTTTACATTTGTACGTTTGGTACTCAACATTCGTTTTACTTATCGCATTTTCTTCGCACTTATTATCTGTTGCCAGCAGTGTGCTTAATTTCTGACGAAACAAGACAACAAGCCTGTAAGCGCTAGACACATCAGCACATACATATATTTAGCTGCCTTCTGCATTTGCCTGTCTTTTTCATGCTCTATTTTTAAAAAAAACCCACCACCGAACCTGTTGGTGGCGCTTTGCACAGTGTACAGGCAGTTTCTGGTTAACCCACTGACGTGTCCTATAGTTACAGTAGGAAAGGACCCCGTGTAGAGGAAAAGGAAGTCATGAATAGCAAGAGCTGTGATTGGAGAGTAAGGTTGATGACGTGTTTTCACGGTCTTCGGTTCGCCGTAACGCCGTCTGCTTTCCTTTTTCCACTCAGATTGTCGCGGTAGGTTAACGAAGGCAGAGGTTCATCTTCAACTAAGAAAATGGTAAGTCGCTGATTCCACGTTAGCGCTTTCTTATTAATAATGGGTGTATGTCGGAAAACACACTTCGGCTTATATTGTTTAATAAGTAATTTAGAGTGTTTGCTTAATAGAACAATACCCAATGTATTTCTTTCGGAAATGGGGATTTCTCTTTGCCTATACAGAGTTTTATCAAATAACTCACTAAGGAAACGGCAAAATATACTTCCCGTGCTTAATAGTACGTATTTCGAATTTTGTTGTACACGTGGCTGTTTTATATTGGGTTTTCTGTGTAACGTTTCAATTAAAGTGGAGGCTAGTTGCAAGGGGTTCAACATATTAACTTGATATCATTTTAGTTAAATATCCTGTATATAGTACTGTAAGTGAATTTGGAGTTCTATTATATTATGCATATTACATTTGTCTGCAGATTTTATGTCATATTATGGATGCTCAAGTACTACCTACCTGTACTTTAAGTAGCTGATATTACAAGACTATATTGCGTCAGAATTCAAGATTCTCATTCACTTTATCTTTTATTTATGTAGTGCCGGCAATGTACACAGCGCTTTACAATAAGACAACCCGATGCATTAGGTAGAGAGGGCCAGCTCGCAAGCTTACGCTCTTTAGGGATGTACTAATTTGTGCAAAAGCTGTTTAAAACTTTAAGTTTTAGTCCAGTTTTCATTGATTTCACCCAGCATTAAAACCAAAAGTACGTATTGAGTATTTCGGGTAGAAAATGAAAGCCATAAATGCACAATATTTAGGACAACTAGTTTAGCTGCACATCTGCATTTGATAGCTCTTTGTCCATACTTGTGCATTTAAGTATTATTAAAAGTAAAGCACTTTGCGGTATACAGATTATCCTTAAATTGTATATGCCTTGGCTTCATCCAACCTTTTTTGTTTGGATGGGGTCATTATATAAATTACTTGAAATGGTCAGGTGTTCAACCTGCTTCTCGTTTCAAATTATTCACTTGGCGTTCTGTAATGTGGTTAATTTGAAAGTATGTTAAAGGCATCAGTAAAAATGGATTCTATATGACTGTAATAAATTTGTTGAGCTTACAGCGCGCTAAATATATCTTGTCATAGTTATGAATTTTTGTTTTCGGTATTCCATTTTAGCCTGGTCCTGCAGCAAGCGCTACCAATGTTGGTGCATCCAGTCGATCCCCAAGTAAAGCAGTAGCACCAAGGTCTGCAGGGTCTACAGTAAGGCAAAGGTATGCTAGAAGTACATTTAGTATGGTCAGATGAAAATTTTCCCTTGCATATCTGTGATGATACATCCTTGGGAAGAAGCTGCTCCAGGTATCCATATCGTTACAATATCATTAAAATTAGTTTTATTTATACAATATATGTATGCTTGATAAAGACTTTAGCCGGCAAGGGAAGCAGATTGCTCCTCTGGCTAACTTTTGGGCCACTTTTACCAACTGTGTGGCAAATGATGAAAAAATATTTATCAGTCAGAGTGGTTCATAAGCATTGTGCAGCGCTGCATAATATGATAGCCCTATATAATAAGGATGCAGTAAAGGGAACTACCTTCATATTATTTGTATGTTATGTCTGAATTTTTGCATGTATGTTGTAGTTACATCTAATATTTGTTTTTAAAGAAAAACTGCAAGTAGCAGTACAAGGAGTGCAGGGCGTACTACATCAGCAGGTACGGGAGGCATGTGGCGGTTTTACACTGAAGATTCACCGGGACTTAAAGTGTAAGTTTCTGAACTCCTGCAGTTACCGGCTTGGTCATATTTCTATGAATTCCTACAGCTGTATTATTTAATTGAGGTCTTATTTAGTTGTGAAAATACTTCTCCACTATTCTATGAAGAGTTTGGTGGCTCACTTTAGTGTATATGAACGTTCGTTGCAGCATTAAAAAATTTATTTTCAAGGCTAACACTTTCAGAGGTGACTTTCAAGGTGCCTTGAAAGAAAATCTAAAAATACAAATAATTACATATAACTTGCTATTGAGAGTCCTTAGTATTTATATAAGAAAAATCTTTTAGAAAGTTGGCAATAACATTACCATCTGGTTTGATTTAACTGTCTGTTACTGAATTATTTTGTGGTTGTTAGGCTTGTAACTATGTAATAAGTCTAATTCAGTAACCATAGATAAACCAGTCAGTAGTAGGTGACAGACAATCTCTTCACTTCTTTTTAATGCATAATGAATTCAATTTTGTGTGGACCCCTTTGCCTTTTACTGCATGCATATGGTTCCAGTAGATGCTTCCAGGGAAAATGTTTAATCAGACGTCCAAGAAGGAAGGATCACTCAATGGTACTTGGTATTAACATTTTTTAACTTTCATAATAACAATCTGTATTTGTTCTCTTCGTTCGCAGTGGACCAGTTCCTGTTTTGGTGATGAGTCTTCTCTTCATTGCATCTGTCTTCATGCTGCATATCTGGGGCAAATACACACGTTCATAGAATACTTCCTATTTCTGAAAATCACCATTGATAATGGACCAAACATTTGCAAATTTGCCCCTCCTGGGACTGAAGTTTAAAACTGAGAAATCAGTAGGAACAAATGCTTTTATGTGTCTATGGTGGTTTAATATATATTAACATGACTCCTTGTATTTTGTATAACAGTAAAACATCTATACTGTTAGGGATCATGTTGTTTATAGTCTTGGACTATACAAAATAAAAATCTTGATTTTTAATTATTATATTCAAGCTACATTTTGAACAATGTCTTATGCTCAAAAGTGCTGATAATGTTCCTCAATCCTCGTTATTTGCCTGTCGTCTCTACAAACCTTTGTGACGCTGAATCTTTTTTTTTTATTTTTTTTTTTTTAAACATGTTTTGAAAGTGTGAAACACACCTGTCGCTTTCCCCAGAAAACCTATATTTTATAGTTCAACATTCTAAATAAAGTTATGTAACTCTTAATATGGCTTGCAAGTGCACCCTTACTCCAATCCCAGCCACTATCCTTAACACCAGTTCTTCACACAAGGTGGAGAGTAGCAAGTATTTTCCTATATTTGATGCATAACCACAAAAAGCACCTTCTGCATATCTGTAGCTGTGCTTTGCAATTTCCGTTCGTGTAATTGTGGTATGTAATAGTTCGCCCATTTCTGGAAATCAAATGGTGGAAGTGCCTCATCCTTTACTCTTCTCTTATTGTAATGAGCCACCGTAGATATAGGCCCAGTTTAATACAAGAAATGCTTACTTGTGTGAAAGAAAATCTGTTACACTAATACATTACCATTGTTACTGTATTATAAAACCAAAGAAAGATGGAGACAACACACTGCTGTAAATAGTTAATGTTATGTGTATAAATGAAACAGAATTTGTAGGGGAGTGGAACATTCCAAATCCCTAAGGAACGCATGGGGTTAATAAATAACACACTCTACATATCTCCTTACCTCCTAAGTTCTTGTGATACGGTTGATGGTATCCATCCAGTTATACTTTAAGTAAAAATCACTGGCCACACCTTTGGCAATTAACTGTTGAGGGGTCATCTCTCCTTTTTAGATACACCCTTAAAATTTGGTGCTATTTTAAAGAAATTTACAGTGGAATAGTAAAACACAGTATTTTATCTAATGAACAGGGATACATGTATTAACACTTGGTATCTATTATGCAGTTAGCATATGTTACATACAGAGATATGGGAAAAAAAACAAAAGCCATTTTAAGGTTCCCCCCTTAATACATAATGCTAGTAATAATAGATATGCCACCCCCCCCCACACTTTTATATGCTACTCTGCCTCCCCAGACTTACCAATGCATCCCCAGGCTTTTCTCCATGCACCAGACTTCCTGGTGTCTAGTGGGTGCAGCCGGTGGAAGTGCCGGCAGCAGTGGGGGTTGTCTGCATCATGCAGACATCCACCGGCTGCCAGAGAGGAGGATCCAGGCCCCCTGCGGCAGGAATCTGGATCCTAACCCTGCTGCTTACCCGCAGCAACGTTAAATGCAAAAGAAAAACCTACCCAGCA
This sequence comes from Spea bombifrons, assembly GCF_027358695.1. Classification (NCBI taxonomy): domain Eukaryota; kingdom Metazoa; phylum Chordata; class Amphibia; order Anura; family Pelobatidae; genus Spea; species Spea bombifrons. The sequence continues at coordinate 47,255,737 of NC_071091.1, forward strand.
CCCGGAGCTGCGTGTCCTGGGCATCGGGCGATACGAACTGCGCATCCCTGCGCTAGACCCCGATTTAAAAATGTGCGGCCTGTAATCGGGCCAATACGGTATATCTCCATGTCCTCATCTTTATTCTAGGGAATAATAAAAATCCATTCTGCACTATATGTCAGATAATTCTATAAAGACCACTGGTTGAACAATAGTTTGTACGTGTAATTCCGTGTGCTAGCAGTATTTAGAGGATCCTACATTCAACTCAATGGTACACACTGAAATAAATGGGGAATGCAATGCATCCTCTTACCATTTGGGACGGCTGGTGGACAGGAGTTTACACCAATCAGCCATAGCATTATGACCACTGACACGCGAAGTGAATAATACTTTTGTCCTCTAATTTGATGTGTTAGAAGCAGGATAAATGGGCAAATTGTGATGGCTATACGACTGGTTGAAAGCATCTCCAAAACTACCACTCTTTTGGGGGAGTTCATGGTCTGCAGTGGTCAGTACATATCAAAAGTGGTCCAAGGAAGGAGAAGCTGCGAACCGGTGACCGGTTCATCGGCAGCCAAGGCTCATTGATGGATGTGGGGAGGCGCAGGATGGGTGTCAAATCCAACAAGCTACTGTAGTTTAAAAAGTTAATGCTGGTTCTGATAGAAAAGTGTCAGAACACAAAGTGCATCACAGTTCGTTGCGGATTGGGCTGCATAGCCAGAGACCAGTCAGGGTGTCCACTCCTGAAAGCAACTACAATGGGCACATGAGCATAAAAACTCGGCCATGGAGCAATAGAAGAAGGTGGCCTAAACTGATGAATCATGTTTTCCTTTACATCACGTTGATAGCTGAGTGTGCATTGCTTACCTGGACACATGGCACCAGGATGCATCCATGGAGGTTGTAAGCAGCACGGCTGAACAATGACCCAATTTATGCTCAGCAACATCTACTGATTATAGTTGTAACGGGTTCGCCAAGACAGCTGTAGTAACTCCCAGAGATCACCCAGATGTATCCTCCTGTTGCCCCCGGAATCACTTCCAGCACCAGTCAGCATGTGCACCTTGGAACCCTGCTATGTGTACCCAATAAGTAGACACAACTACCTTGAATTGAGTACAGCAGGAATGAACAGTTTATTGTTGTAAAACAACATATATCCACAGAACTTCATTAACATAAATTAACATTGGTTAATAGGTGCATGTAGACAACCCAACATTTAATCCCCTGACAGCAATCCTATTGATGGGATTAATTAAACAATGGAGTTCCTACCTGTGCTTTCTTTGTTTGATAGCCAGGCTGGAGCCATCTCTGAGTACCTTGGGGCCCTGTACGACAGGTCATTCTGTCACAATAGTCATACCCCACATACATATTTGTTTATGTTCCAGAGGGCAACATTGATGCTTTACGTATTACCCTATATTATCAATTTTTTGCGCCATCAAATTCCGTAGTGCCGTACAATGGGTAGACAGGACATAACAAGTAGTACGTAACAAAACAAATTGATTTAAAGAGAACAGATGAGGAGGGCCCTGCTCAAATGAGCTTACAATTTAGAGGGTCTTTAAAACATGAAGTTGAGAAGAGATAGTCACACAATTTCAATATCAAAAGAGTATGGAATTAGGTTTTTCGATTGAGAGGTCAATATAATACATATATAAACAAATTTGGGATATCATGAAAACTTTACCTAGATCTGTAATTTTTTTAAATTTGCAATAAAAAAAAATAACAAAAAATCCCTCAAAAATGTTGAGGAGCCAACTCATAAGGAGGCCATATTAGATTCAGTGTTCACAAATGGGAGATTTGTTGACGGACACTACTGTAGGTTAAAGTTTGGGATCTAGTGATCATCAGTCTCTGTGGTTTAATCCCTTAACGTTCAATGATGGGCCAGGCACGTCACACAAAAACGGTCAGGTAACGACCAATGATGTCCCTGGCACGTCATTTCATTAAACATTCTGAGAAAGTGATCTACAATCACTTTCTTCGCTTAAACTGTGTTGAGGCATTCAGCAACACCGAGCTCGGCATCAGGAGCCATTTGTGGCCCCTCCCCGACAGCCAATGTCCGCCATACACTATATGCCCTTTTTAAAAGAGTTTAGGAGGCGATCAATGATCTCCCACCCTAGGATGCGCCACAACCGCCACTTTGCCACTCGGAAGATGGCGGCATGTCCTAAAAATAAAGTCATTGTGAAAGTTTGCCAGAACCTCTTAAGAACTCTGGCTCCTTGCAGGTTGAATACAGGTACTGCATTCAACCATGCAAGTCAATCGAGCTGAGCTTTCTAATGCCAATGTGATTAGTAAAATAATTAAAAAATAATTTTAAAAAATATGGAAAAAATCAGAGGAACCATCCAGTTCCAGAAAAATATAAAAATAAAGTCCAAAAAGAATAAAATAAAAAAAGAAAGTTTATTATTATGAGCAAGTGCTAAAATTAGCGCTGTCTCTTCCCAAGACTCTTGACATGGAAAGAGTTAAAATAAAAGCATTTCAAATACCCAAGGAGTGTCTAATTTCTAAAAAAATTAATGGTTTGATGGGGTAAATTGGAGTGACCAGGTTGAAAGATAAGGCATAGGCACAGACTGACCAAAATAGGAAAAAAGCGCACTTCCCAAATATGGCCTTTTAGCCCCCAAACACCAGACAAACCCACGCATATGGGGTATCACTGTAATCAAAAGATGTTGCTGAACACATATTGGGGTGTTGTACCAGTGAGCTGTAAATTCACACCTAAAATTTGTGTGACAAAAAAATCACTATCACAAATTTTGACAAAGGCTGGTAGTAAAATTGGTGCATGGAAAGGGTTAAAATACTACCATTTGAAATACCCTGAGGTGTCCAGTTTTCAAAAACATATAGTTTGATGGGGCTTCGAAGATGGCCCTATTAGGACAAGGGGTCAGTAGGACCAGATGTCAAAGTTCCAAGTTAAAAATGCACACTTCCTAAATGTGGCATTTTACCTCCCAAACAACCTGACAAACCCATGCATGGGGGGTATCACTGATACTCAAAAGATGTTGCTGAACACATATTGGGGTGTTGTTTGACAGTGGTATATACCAGGAGCTGTAAATCCATACCTGAAGTGCATTTTTTTGTGATAAAAACACAAAATAAATCACTAACACAAAGTTTGACAAAGGGTGGTAATAGAATTAGTGCATGGAAAGGATTAAAATACCAGTATTTGAAATACCTTGGGGTGCCTAGTTTTCAAAAATATATGGTTTGATGGGGTAAATTGCATTGGACAGCTTTTTTAAAAAAAAATTAAATAATAAAACATGATTACAGAACAATAGTACAGATAATTGAAAACCTTGGAATAGTATAAATATGTTCACTTATACATATCTTCAAGAAAAGCATGGTATCTGTAGTAGGTTCGCTCATCATAACAATTACAAAGTTTTAGATAAGATATTCAACGTTTTATCCCCAAGCCTAACACATCAAAGAGAAGAAAAAAGAAAAAAAAAAGGAAAAGGCATCTACATTCATACCACATACACACTTTGTAGAGCTCCAATCTGATAATATATGATTTAATATATATTGCCATAGTTAATTGGAAACTTGGCAGTCCAGATTTCCAGATTGTATTAAATTTATGTAGTCTCTGAAGTGCTTGAAAATACTGCAGTCCCACCAGATATGTCTAAATGTGCCTTGTACCAGATTACATCTCCAACACATGGGAGATGAATTCTGTTTAATTTTGGCTAGTCTGACAGGAATTAGATACCATCGAACCATGATTTAGTGGTGCAGTTCTTACATATTTAAGCAATGGGAGGCTCTGTTTATTTCCACTAAGCTATTTATCCATTGTTTTTGGTCAATTTGAATGCAGAGGTCTTGTTGCCAGGAAGTCAAGGCGTTAATACGGGCCGGCGGGCTGGCCGGGCAGCCAGCAGACGAACATTCATGGCAGCCGCAAAGTTAAAAACTAAGCGGCTGCCACCGGGACTGGCCGCCGTGCCGGTAGCGTACCTGGTGGGGGGGTGGTCCGCCTGGAGTGCCGCTCACTGAGGGGTGCCGGCACGCCTCCAAAAACGGTGCGCACGGCAAATGTGGCTGTGCGTCGGGACTTGTCAAATCCCGGCGCACAACACTGAAGCCACGCCCACCGTCTTCCACGCACCGGAAGGACAGGACACAGAACAGGAAGAAGAAGAGGAACAATGAAGAGGAGGAGGAAAAGTGACAGTGCCAGAGGAAAGGTAGAAAAATATTAGTAAGTGTGTGAGAGTGATGGGTGTTGTGCTGTAGTTTATGATGAATGTGAATGAGGGTTTCAGATTGCATGGAAGTGTGGGGGGATAGCATGGCATAGGGAGGCTGTCTAGGCATGATAGGAGTGTGATTGCTGTTATCAATTTTTTATTTTTTTCGTCCAATAATTCAATAACAGTATTAATAGATATATATGGTTGCAAACAGCAATCACACGCCTATCATTCTAAGTCAGCCAGTACATGCTAGAACCTGGGCATGATAGGATTGTGATTGCTGTTAATTATATGTGTATATATATATTAATATTGTTGATTTTTTTTTGTCTAATTTTGGTGTGTTACTTTTAATATAGTATTTTAAACTTTTTTTTTTTCGGATTTGGCCAAATGAATGCTGAATTTTCAGTTTCGGTCCAGAATTTTCATTTCGGTGCATCCCTACTATATACTAAGCCAGTCACTGAAGTGTTAGGCCTACACCACATCAATGTTTGGCTTAGTATATAGTGATAGGGGTTGTACTGCAGTATTGTCAGCGTCTGGCTCAAAGTATAGGCACACATTGACGGTGGTACAGCGTAATCCCTAAGTATATAATGACAACAGTTATGCTGTACCACCGTCAATGTGTGCCTCAGTATATAATGATAACAATTTTGCTGTACCCCTGTCAATGTTTGCCTAACCATAGAAACTATGCAATTTTAAAGTGTGTGTGTGTGGGGGGTGCCACATACAGGATCTGCCACAGGTGCCAAATACTCTAGGTATGCCCCTGCATCATGCAGCAGTCAGACCCAATGGCCATTCCTCAGCTCTTCGTCCCACGTCTTAAAAGGGGTGGGATAAAGAGCTGAGGCACAGCTATTGGGCGGCGCGGTGCGTGCACGCCGGCCGCTTTAACTTCATTAGGCGCCAGTGGAGTGACTGTTATCAATGTCGTTCGCAGCCGCTTTGGTGGCGCAATGGGCCACTTGACTAGACTTGCCCCCCAGGCCTTAGGCTGCCAGCCCTCCCCTGTTAATACGTAATGGGGTTTCAATTTCCTCCAATATAGAATAGCATCTCTTCAGACCTTTAGTAACTATTTAGTAATTTAGTAATTCATTAATCTGTACGCATAGGTCCTCTATGTATAGATGCTTATTTAAATAATGCTTAATCCTTAATCAATTAAAAGACTCCAAATTATTAAAATTAAAATCCTCATAGATTTGAAAAAAGGGTTTCATTTTATTTTCAATCAGTATATCTTTAACTCTTTTATTTCTAAGGTTGCACCATTTCCTAAGGTTCAGATGAGAAATATTATGTTGTATTTCTAGCGGGACTAATGGGATAATTTTATTTCTCAATCCTATTCGATGGTTAAAAGAGTACCAGAATTCCATTGAACTTTTGAGAGAAATGGGAAGAGATTTTGATATTATGTGAAACCTATCCTGATGCAGCCGGAACAGGCATTTCAGATTAGACATTCCTGTCAGTTCTTGTTCTATACGAAACCAATCTTCGTTGGTGCTATGCTTATATTGGATCTTTAGAATGTGTATGAGCAAACGGGCCTGTACGTATCTTCCCAAACAGGGCATGTTTAGACCTCCCTTTTTTGTTTGCATAAAGGATTTTCCTGGAGATTCTAGGTTTTTTGTATCCAATAATTCGGAAGGCTAATAGGTATCATTCTTAACATATATAGCCATTTGGGAATTATACAGGATCTTATAATATTTATACTACCTAGCCAGGACACAAATAATCCCTTCCAGGCTGAGATTTGTTTTATCAATTCGACTCGCAGCTTATTATAATAAATTTCGATAATGTTGGATACCTTAAGTGGAATAATAATACCTAAATAGTCCTGCCTCATTTCATTGAGTAGCGACGGTGATGACGTAGGACGCACGTACCGGAGGTGTGGTTGAACGTTGAGGGGCGAGGAATGGCGCGAAGCAGCAGGGAGCTGTGATCGGCGCTCCCTTCTCTTTCTCAGTGGCGGCGGTTTTCTGCGGTTTTTTCCGGCAGCCACCAGCAGACGCCAGCAGCCAGCAGCCGCCAGCAGACGCCAGCAGACGCCAGCAGACGCCAGCAGACGCCAGCAGCCAGCAGCCGCCTACAGCCGCCTGTAGCCGCCAGCAGCCGCCTGCAGCCGCCAGCAGCCACCAGCAGCCACCAGCAGTCACCAGCACCCAGCAGCCAGCACCCAGCAGCCAGCACCCAGAAGCCAGCATCCAGCAGCCTCGACTTCAGCGGCCTCGGCTTGGAAGAGAGGAGGTGAGGTGGTAAAGCGCGGAAGCGGCGGAGCGGTGAGGCGGAGGGCGGTGAGCGGTGAGGGCGGTGAGCGGTGAAACGGCGAAAACGAGGGTGAGCGACTGCTGTGAGCGGTGAGCGGCGAATGAAAACATTGAAATACCGAAACGGAGAAGCGGTCAGCGGTGAGGCTGTTAGGAGGTGAAGGTTGGAGGTGGAAAAAGGGGAAAAAAAAGGAAAAATAAAATAAAAAAAAGGCTTCCACCAGCGAGAGCGGGAGTGACGCAGAGACAGACTTGATGGATTTTGATGGCGGATGTATGGAGGCACTATAGAGTATTTTATTTATTCTCTTTGTCTGGGGATATATCTCCATTTGTTTATTTTGACTGCTGAGAACCAAGTAAGGAAGGAAGGGGAGAGAAAAGGGAAAGGAGAAGAGAGAGAGAAAGAGAAAAAGGAAAGGGAAAAAAAAAAAAAAAAAAAAAAAAACGGTCTTTAAGGAGAAAGCAACAATTAAAGTAAAATTATGGAACTGAAGGCTGAGTAATGGCTGACCCATATTAGGCCTTGTAACTCAAATTGAGAAAGGAAGAATCTTAAACAAGAGAGAGTGGAGAAACTTTATTGTAATTTATACTTCCTCTTCATCCTTTAGACTTCCCATAATAAGGAAATCTTGACAGGATAGAGATTTTTGATACTAGAAGAGTCTGCAGAAACTCCAATGCTCTATGGTGCTATATTAAGCTTTAAAGACTTTATCTGACTATAATTTCCTGAGTAATATATCAATTGGCTGGATATCACTATATTAAGCTTTAAAGGCTATATCTGATTATAACTTTTTGAGCAATAGATCAACTCGTTGGATATCACACATATCGTTTCTATAATGCCGCCGAAAAAGGATAAAGAAAAAGAGAGGGATAAAGAAAAGCTTCAAAGTACTAATACAAAAGCAATGAGTGCAATAAGTGGATATTATTCCCCAAAAGCTGCGAATATACTCAGGAAATCGTTACCTGGTTTGATGGCAACTCCTGAGAGAACTAATCTCGAAAGTTCTGGTCTCTCCACGGAATTAACCTTTAACGAAAGTTTAACAAAATCCTTGGAAACTCTCCGTGAACAAATTAAAGCTGATCTCAAGGAAAATACGTCAGATCTCAAGCAAGACATCCATTTAATTTCAGAAAATATCAGTAGACTGTCGACTGAGACACAATCCTTGAGGAATGAGGTAGAACAACTATATGCACATAATAAACTTCTGAAAGCAGAATTGCATAACTTAGAGATTAAAGTTACAGATATGGAGGATCGATCAAGGAGAAGAAACCTTCGCATAAGAGGTATTCCTGAGGATGTCTCTAACGATCGGTTAGAGATATTTTGCAAAAAATGGGCCTCCTCAGTGATTAAAGAGGATATGTTGGGAAACTTTCCATTTGAGCGCATCCACAGACTACCAAAACCAAGAAATCTCCCCAATATGGAAAAACCAAGAGATGTGATTATATGTTGTAATAACTATAAAATCAGAGATCTACTGATGAAAGCGGCTAGAGCTAGGCAATTTCCGGACCCGTATAAAGACTTACTGCTGTTCTCAGATTTATCCTTGGCAACAAGAAATAGCAGACGTAAATTCTCTGACGTAACGATGATTCTGAGGAAGATGGGAATTACATACAGATGGCTTTTTCCAACTAGATTACTCTTCTTATTTCGGCACCAAGAACATATTTATGAAGACCCAGAAAAGGCAAAAGCTTTTTTAGTACAGGCTGACGAACAGAATTAACAGAACATAATTAAGAGAACTCAATTAATAAAACTGAAGCTGCATTCGGTTTTTTATGCTCGAACTTTAATTTTTTTTTTTTTTTTTTTTTTTTTTTTTTTCCTTTTGAATAAGATATAGTATGCACTTTATGCACAGAATAAACAAATACAAATAGAGCATAGATTATTAAATTCTGAATATGGTATAGGTGATACTGATATATAACCTATTTATTTGGTAACAACAAGACTATTATAGAGTACTAGAGTATGAAACGGTATCGCTGTTGTACTATCTTATGATATCTATTTTTTAATTTATGTTTTCCTTTTTTTTTTTTTTTTTTTTTTTTTTTTAGAATTGACGCACTATACACCTTACGCACTTTATGCACAGAATAAATATTATACAAAGGGGATACCTAAAGCACGGATTTATAGGGATCCCCTCATGAATTGAGGAAATTTAAATTTTTAGTGTAATAATTATTTAATTATGTAATATTTATTTATATTTATTTATATTTTAAAGGGGATATTATCACTGTTATAATATTTGATACTATTACGATTCTTTTAGATTGGATATTATATACTAGCACTTTACGATTGATGAATTGGAGAATCAGATACATTAAGCGAACACAAAATAGAGCACAGATTATACCCTTTTTTTTTTTTTTTTATATATAAATTATATTATATTATTATATATCGTATATAAAGTGGTTATTTAAAGCACAGATTTATAATGATTTGCACATAATGAAATTATATAAATTATATTATATTATTATATATCATATATAAAGTGGTTATTTAAAGCACAGATTTATAATGATTTGCGCAGGTATCGAGCGAATTTATCTATTTAATAATTATGACTACTGTAAAGGATATATTAACACTACTATTATATTTAGTTTTTTTTTTTTTTTTTTTTTTTTTTTTTTTACTATTATATTTTAAGATATTTGAGAGTATTATGATTATTTTAGGATGGATACTATATATTAGCACTTTATGAATTTTTTGCTAAATACTTAATGTTTTATAAATAGCTTTGTAAAACATTGAAATATAGTGACTAGCCGATGATCGATTAATTAGAGAGTCAGCTATGTTAAGGGAATATATAATAGAGCACAGATGATTATTGTGAACATGGAAAGGCGTTATTCCTATATTATCTGTTTATTTGGTAATAATGACATCATTATAGAGAACTAATGTATGAAATGATATTGCTGCGCTCTATTTATGATTTGTGTTTTTTATTTATTTATTTATTTATTTATTTTTATTTTTATTTATTTATTTTTTTTTTTTTTTTTTTTTCGAGCATGATTTTCTCGCCATTTCTCTATGTCCTCGCGTCTCCACTTGAGTGTGCTCTGATTTTTATTTTGGTATCAGAGCTGGAGATGCATAATTTCCTGTATCTCTTGAGTATGAAAGGTATGTTTGTGAGTTGTTGTGGCGGTGGGTCGGTGGTAGAGGGTTACTGGTGGATCGGGAGAATTTGGATCAGGCACTATGGGGTGAAGTTTAAAATAAAATGATAAACTTAGTTACTATAAATGCCCAAGGCTTAAACACACCTCAAAAGAGGATGTATTTATATGAAACCTTAATTAGAGAAAAGATATCGATCTGCTTTGTGCAGGAGACACATTGGGATGATAAAGGCTCCTCATACTGGAAATTTAAAAAGTACCCTATTATTTATTCATCTAATTTATCAACTAAAAAAAAAAGGGGTGCCGCGATAATTTTGGCTACTGAAATGAAGTTTGATTACATATTTCATGAGAGTGATCCGCTCGGTAGATATGTTATTTTGATATGTAAATTAAACGATATAATTTACACTTTGGTTAATGCCTATGCTCCCAATGATTATCCGGTGAAATTTTTGACGTCACTCATTAAAAGAACGGAGGAAGTTAAAAGAGGCATCTTATTATTTGGTGGAGATTTGAATTGTGTCCTGAATGTGGATTTAGATAAGAAATTAAGAGATAGTAGATCCTTTGACAGGGCTGCAGGGACTATGGCTCGGAGATTGTCTACACTCATTGGAAATTATAATTTATTTGATATCTGGAGGATTCAACACCCTGCAGAAAAAGATTACACATTCTTTTCTAATAGACACCTTTCTTACTCAAGGATTGATGCAGTTTATACTAATTTAGTAGCTTTAAAAAATTGTATCTCATCTCGAATCGGGAATATTTCCTGGTCTGACCATGCTCCAGTTTTTTTTTCTTTGAGTGATCAACTTAAATATAGTGTTAGACCGGGTTGGAGACTGAATGAGTTCAATTTTAAATCCGACTTATATAAACAAAATCTTTTTAAAGAAGCCCAGCAATTTTTGCAGATAAATGACAATGGCTTGGTTCAAGATTCTACTTTATGGGGGGCATTTAAATGCACATTAAGAGGCTATTTAATAAAAACTGATGCCTTTATTAATAAGCAAAAAGGCAGAACTATGTCTGAACTTTATATAGCACTGGCAAAAGCCGAACGTACCAATAAATTAAACCCCACCTCGGATCTGACTAAGGAAATAACAATGATTCAGAGGGAGATTAAAATTAAACTGGATGAGAGATTAGAGCGAGCTATCTCGTATTCTAAACAGAGGTGGTACTATGACAATAATCGTCCAAATAAGTGGATAACTAATAAAATTAAGTCAGTAATTCAAAGACATAGAATAAAAAAATTAATAGTTAATAATAATGTATTGCTGGACCCTTCACAAATTGCAGAAGCCTTTAGAGGTTATTATAAATCCCTTTATAATCTTAGATCAAGAGATATCTCGCTTACTCGTATTGAACGTTTCCTGCATAATCTTCCAATTCCAAAATTATCTAGAGAAAAAGCTGAATATATTAATAGACCTTTCTCATTACCTGAAATAAGAGAAGCTATTTTAAATCTAAAGAATGGGAAATCACCTGGCCCAGATGGGTACACAGCAATTTTTTATAAATCATTAGATCCTTTGATTTCCTCTCTTTTGTTGAGGGTCTTTAATAAGATTGGAGAAGATGGTGTAGCCTCTAAAGATTTTCTCCAAGCCTCTATCTGTCCAATCCCAAAGGCAGGGAAGGATCCCTGTTTTCTTTCAAATTATAGACCGATCTCTTTGATAAATGTAGATGCAAAGATCTATTCTAAAATCTTAGCAAAGAGATTAAGTAAAGTAATAATGGATCTGATTCATCCAGATCAATCTGGATTTATTAGTGGCAGAAACGGGGAAGATAATACTCGGAAATTATTAGACCTAATTGCGCAGGTTCATTATACTCGCACTCCCTCAGTGTTTCTTGCTTTAGATGCCGAGAAGGCGTTCGATAGAGTAAGCTGGAATTTTTTGAGTGCGACTCTGGACGCGGTAGGGATTAATGGTTTTTTTAAGTCGAGCACAATGGCTTTATATAGCAATCCTACCGCTAAAGTTACAGGCCCTGCTTTAAACTCTACATTTTTTGATATCGCCAACGGTACTAGACAGGGGTGTCCGCTGGCACCTCTGCTTTATGCGTTAACAATTGAACCCCTGGCGATTCAAATTAGGTCATTACAAGATATTGAAGGGATAAGAATTAAAGAACAATCCTTCAAAATAACACTATACGCTGATGATGTCATACTTACTTTGACAAATCCAGAGGTATCAGTCCCTGCGGCCCTGTCAGCCATCCGAGAATTTAGCTTATATTCGAATTATAAATTGAACTTTGCTAAAACCCAGGCGATCTCAGCATATATCTCTTCTGCTCAAAAGACTTTTTTTTTGGACCAATATCATTTAGATTGTTCAAAGGAGTGGGTGGACTATCTTGGAATTAAATTAATGTTTGATCTAAAAAAATTAGTATTCCTGAATTATGAAATTGTATTGAATAATCTTGCCTCTTCTATAGAAAAACTGAAATTAATAGAGTTATCATGGCTCGGCAGAATTAATATGGTAAAATCTTATTTAATCCCTAAAATTATATATCTATTTAGGACAATACCTCTTAGAGTCCCGGGTTACATCCTGGATAAATTTTCTAAAATGGCTCTCTCCTTTGTTTGGAAATCGGGTAAATCCAGAATAAGTCAGAAAATAATAAAAAGAAGTTATAGATATCTGGGCTTGGGATTTCCAGATATTAGAATGCTGCACGAAGCTGTAATGTTTACACATGTCCTATTTTGGGACATTAAAAAGGATACAAATTTGGGATGGCTGTATTGCGAACGTAGTCAGGCAAATGAGTATGATTTATTTAATTTCTTCTGGCTTAGCCCCTCTATCTCGAAAAAACTAAATCTTATGAATCCGATTATAACGGACGCAATAAAAACAAGCTATAAGTTTAGATTATTTGAAAGTATAGATGTGGAATTTACAACTCTAACTCCTCTGAAGGTTCTTAAATATTATATTCAGGATATTGAGTTACTAAATTGGACCTCAAATAATATTAATATGTTTGGAGATTTACAAGTGAATGACTCACTCCTCAGTTTTTCCGATTTACAAACTAAATTTAAGCTTCCTGATAAAGAATTATTTTTATATATTAGATTGAAGTATTTTTTGAATTCCAAGATGGTCCATCCTCCTTCAGAATTAGATCTATTAATTAATAAGCATCAGAAAAAAAAATTAATTTCTTTGATGTCAGCGTATCTGGATACGCAAAAGAACGACATAATTCCTGCTTCTGTAGAAAAATGGCAAACTGATTGTGAGATCATACTACCTATTGAGAGCTGGGCTGATTCCTAGACACAAGTTAGGAACGCGGTGCATGCAATTAATATACAAGAGATGTTTTTTAAGTTGCTACATCGCTGGTATTTAGTTCCCTCCCGGCTAAGTAAATTCTCTAATACAACCTCTAGCTTATGTTGGAGATGTGGCTATGAGGAGGGGACTCAATTCCATATTTGGTGGGCATGTTGCAAACTGGATAGTATTAAGCTAGAAGTTAATAAGCTTCTTTCATTTATCTTTAAATGCAACTTCGCCATCCACTCTTATACCTGGCTTTTTCACTTAGCTCTTCCCCCTTCAACTAGCGCATTTAAATTATTGGCAGTTAATATTTTATTAGCTATTAAAATATGTATTGCTAGAGCTTGGAGGAAAGTTGAATCCCCTACTTGGAAAGAAATAATGGATCAAACTACCCACCAAGCTAAGATGGAGAAATATTTCTATCTGATGAATCAAAATCTGCCTAGATATAACCAGATATGGTCCTTGTGGTTTAATTATATTATGGATATTCATTCAAACGATTCTGTCTCTATCACATAGATATACTTTTTTGGGTGCTAACCTTAATTCCCTTGAGTCAAACGATTCTGTCTCTATCTCATAGATATACTCTTTTGGGTGTTAAACTTAATTCCCTTGAGTCTCTTTCTGAATTTGAATTTGTACTACTTCTAGAATCCAAATTAATTATTGATGAAATTAAAATCTCACTTCTTAGATATATTTTTAGATCGGAGTAAATCTCAAGATCTTTAAGTCTGCATATAGTGGATTGTAGTAGGTATTTATCAAACTAAAGACCCCAATGGGTATAGTGTCCTCGGAGTACATTATAGTTACCGATAACTCAACCTCTACCCCTCCCACCGCCACTCTCGCTTGTTTGCGTCTTGCGTGTATGTGTATGAATGTAGGGTATTATGAAGATGTATATACGTCTCATTACTGTTTAAGGATATTAATGTAGTTTATTTGAAGTGGACCAGAGTAGCTCATTTTTTCCTTAATTATAATGGTTTTGTATCAGTAAGAGTTGTAACTCTGGTTTACTAAAGAATCGTTGTGTATATTCTTCATATGCTCTGTATGTTTTTGATATGTGTTTTATATATTTGAAAAATTCCAATAAATTATTTAAAAAAAAAAAAAAAATAATACCTAAATAGTCGATCTTATTCATTTCCCATGTAAAGTCATATTCTTCTTCCAGTTCCATTCTTATCAGATCTGGAATGCCTGCCATCACTGCTTGTGTCTTTTTTATGTTTAGCTTGTAATTTGAAAATCTACTAAAGTATGATATTTCACCCATCAATGCTTTTAGGGATAACAATGGGTCGTAGAGAAAAATCAAAACGTCATCCGCATGCCAAAGGGCATCCCTGCATAGTACCATTGTTGATATTGAACCACACAGCTTTGAAGTTGCTAAAAAAACATAAAACAATGGTTGTTAGGGTTACTTTATAAACCAGATAACACCAGATCTGAATAAATATAGATACCTATTTTAAGGCTTGTATTTCTCTGTGGTGCATATTACAAGCATACCAGGGAACTTCCTAAACAAACATCTTAACAGTTCTTCACAACGATTTAGTGATTGTCTAACTGTGGCAACCAAACATTTCTCCTAAAACATCAGTTTTCTAGCAGGAAATTCCACTGTGATACACCAATGAGAAGACCCACCAGTTTGGATGCTTAGGTATTGTTAAATTAAAGCAGAATATGGAATCAGCTGTAGACCGTGAGACCTGAGAATTAGCCCATTCACCTTGAGACCCAGAGAAAATTCCTAGTGTACCGATGAAGAGGTTTTCTCTCGCCCGCTTTAGTATCTGAATTTCAGCTGACCCTACTGTCAAAGCTGGCCCAGTAGGGTGATCAATTTCTGGTTCTGTGGAAAAAGGTCTGCCGCCCAGAATCTAGGCTGATTCTCTGTTACATTGGAAAAAAAACCCTGAAACCTACTATACACACTCACTCGTTTCACATGCATTATGTATCCTATGCACATATTGCAGGCTTTCCTCTTTTATTCTTATGTGTACCAGATTCAGGGGTATCTACAACAGACTTGGGGCTTTAGCATCCTCAGCTACCCTGCAGCAATGTGTAGATTGTCATGTTATATGCATCACATTCTAAATGTCTCTATCATAGCCCCACAACATAATATAACAGCAGACAGGTCTTTTTTGGATAACCATATAGCAGTGGCGTCCAACATGCGGCCCGCAAGACCTCGAGGTCCGGCCCGCGAGAGATCGGCAGCCAGGGCAACCAGGATCACAAAAGCCCTGCTGGTTATCTGTGGGAGGGTCTTTTGTACTGCACAGAGGAAGCGGAACCCAGCAGAGTCACGTGAATGTACGTGATATCACATGACTCTGCTCCAGTCCTGCTTCCTCTGTGCACTACAAGAGAACGCAGAGGGAGGCCGTGCCCCCTGCTGAAGTCTGTGAGCGGCATCGAGAGAGCTGCAGTGCAGGTAAGGTGGTGGGGGAGGGTGTTTGAATGAGTATGCGTGATTGAGGGAATGAATCTGTGAATGAATGAGCGTGTGTGTAAGTGCTGTTAGCAATCACACTCCTATCATGCCAAGTCAGCCAGTACATGCTGACAACTGGTTGGCTGCCCCCCTTGTGTATTGATGCTGCCAGCAGTATGGGGTCTGCATATCACTTACAGCCACTCTGTACCAGCATGTACTGGCTGACTTGGCATGATAGGAGTGTGATTGCTAACAATCACAGTTCCATCATGCCTAGGTTCCAGCATTTACTGGTTGCCTGGGTATGATAGGAGAGTGATTGCTGTTAGCAAGTGTGTTAGCAATCACACTCCTATCATGCCAAGTCATATTGCTGATTTTTTTTGTCCAATTGGGTGTGTTACTTACTTTTATTAAAAGTGTGGGGGTTTTTAAAATAATTTTTAAAGGTGGGGGGACATTTTCGGTTTCAGCTAAGTGAACCCTGAATTTTCGGTTTTGGTACAGAATTTTCATTTTGGTGCATCCCTAGAATAAATAGAACTATTTCATTTTTAACTATCCTAAATCCTGAATTTGTGTCACAAAATTTTCTAGGCCCAGAAATCAGTAAGAGGAAAAGTAGAGAAAAAAGGTTTTGTGTAATTTACTTTATTTTAATCTGCATATTTTATTAAAGGCCATATGTTCTCACAGAGAAAAACGAGTGCAGCCCGCGCACGTATACAATTCTGATGAAGTGGCCCACTGCAGAAAAAACTTGGACACCCCTGCCATTTAGTGTTATAAGCCATTTTACAGAAGGTCTGCACATTATGCTTGCAACAGTAAGGCTAGGTTTCCACTTGGGTTTTTGTCCGGCGTTTTTTTGATAAAGCATGCCTTACAAACCACAGAAAAGAGACAAAAGGGTCTACCAAGTAAATGACATCAGGAGGGGGCAGATACTTGCCATTTATCCTAATCCCTTTTAGCTGGGTGAAACTTCTAACTTGTAAAGGCTGGAAAAACTGCCTAAGGTCAAAAAAAGTAATATCCACAGAAAGGCTAAAAAGCCAGAAAAAACTCCAGAAAAAACGCCAAAACGCAGGTAAATGCAGTGGCAGTTTTCTTGGCGTTTTTCATCAAGAAAAAAACGCCGGACAAAAACCCAAGTGGAAACCTAGCCTTAGCCTTTCTGTGGAAATTGCTTTTTTTGACCTTAGACAGTTTTTCCAGCCTTTACAAGTTAGAAGTTTCACCCAGCTAAAAGGGATTGGGATAAATGGCAAGTATCTGCCCCCTCCTGATGTCATTTACTTGGTAGACCCTTTTGTCTCTTTTCTGTGGTTTGTAAGGCATGCTTTATTCCGAATGTCCGAATTACACAGCTTAATATTCATAGTTACTATGGAATAGAACCTAATTATTTTAGAGACGTGCACAAAGTAGTACTTACCTGCGCTTTTGTGACTGCCTTCTGTTGTTGGTAACTAACAAGCTAATATCTAGTATGCAGGGATCACACCTATTACTTTGTTCACTTAGTTGTCTAGGGAACTATCTGGGTAAACACAATGGCTGAAGCTCATTATTTTATAAAAGTGGAGAAGATGGAAAACAACAATGAGACAAAGCAGCTGAGGTTTGTATTAGTCAAACACATAAAACAGACACGTGTCCCATAACATAAAAATAGACAAGTAGTGGCACTGCAGTCAGTGAGATGGGGATTAGAGTTAATGAGCAAGATATAATTTCCTGAATGTATCACTTAGGGTGACCACCTAAATGTTTTGCCTGTTTACCATACTGAATGTGTTGTCTTAATTCCTTGTGTTCCTTCCTGATCATCCACTGGTATAAAGCTTAATTATACAAAAAAACTTTAGACAGAGGCCCAAGGAACCACAAAAGTTAGGTCTGTATTAAGCTTTAGAATAGTCGTTGATTGCATGAGTGGACCTCCTGTGAGTATGGGGCTTTATATGTAGCAATAGTATTTTATAGAAGTCTGCGGTGAAACCATCTGGACCTGGAGACTTATATTCTTTACAATTTTTATTGTTCAGTTCCTTTCTCTGTCACGGGGGCATTCGGCACCTCCATCTGCAATGGGGTTAGCTTCTGCAACCCAGCCCTCTGCAGTACCTCCATGCCAATATCAATGTTATCGGGCTCTGCCTTATATACATCGTTAAAACGCTGCTGGTAGGCCCTGCATAAGGCAATGGATTATTAGGCAGTGGAACATGCAATACTGTAGTGCACAATCTTCTAGTCTTCTTGTCTAGCAGACAACAATGTACCTGAACTCCAACTGAGAGGAGCTCTTTGGAAAAGAAAACTGTCCAAGAGTTGCTTAAACTGTAAGTATCTCTCCTTATGCTTAGGGGACTGGTTCGTTGGTAACTATCAAAGGGCTCAGACATTATCTCACAGAGAGAACCATATTTGCGTGACCATACTAATATAGAACATCAGGCAGCCTCTCAAAACCGCCTTTGCTATCTCCCAATGTCAGGCTCATCACATTGCAGCTCTTAACTGGATGTTGGAGTCCAGAGCGCAGGAGTGTAAGAACGCTGTGATTGAAACAAACTTCACAAATGACACAAGCGGAATGTTCGGTTATAGGTTATATTACACAAAGCAAGATATCTCACCAGAAGAAGCAGAGTAGGAGGCATATCATGCATACAGACTGCTGGGGAGTATGAGGGTAGAAAAGTCCAGATAAGTATTCAAAAGGGTCTGGGACAGGTACAAACAAAAAGGGGAAATCCAGTAGGCAGTCCGGGTCAAACAGGTAACAGGCTGGCAAAAGGATAAATCCAGCAGGTAGGCCCAACAGAACTTAATTAACTCACACCTGTGTTACTGGGAGGCAGGGATATAAAGCCTATTCATTAGATCAGGTGTGAGTTGTCTAGGCTTCAGGTGAGGGAGGCAGGGTAATGGTATAACAAAACACAGCTGAACATAAATACACAGAACATTGATTATATACATAGCTAGATAATATAAACATGGTACAGGATGCCACAAAGGACAGGGAACAAGGCAAGGAATACAGGGGATGGAGTGAGGAGCTGAGATCCTCAGATGTGTAAAGGAAAGAGGGCAAAGGTACATAAAATACAGACACAAATAAACAAGACTGCAAGCTGTGCAGAGGAGTTCAACTCCAGACAGACCTCTTAAAGGGGCAGCCACGCCTGGCCGTTTCCAGGGCTGGGGCTGAACCCTGACACCCAAAAAAAGTGTTAAATTCAATTCAAAGGGAGTATGGTCAGAGGTATGTATGATATTTGGTACTTTTACATATGGTAACAACAACACATTAACTTTTGTTATGCATTGACAATAGTTTGATTTATCACACACTTCCTGCATACATGTATATTACACACAAAGCTTATCTAGGTGACAACATACAACACAAATCTGGAAATAAAGAAAAATTGGGAAGATGTCCAAATGAATTTTAAACTCACTCCATGTGTAAATTCCTTCCTTGAAGATTTACGTGATTATTTTCTGCACACACAGGCACAAAATACAGGTAAAATAAATGATTCATTTCTGATCACTGATCTGCTTTAGGCTAGGTTTCCACTTGGTTTTGTTTTGCTAAAAACGCCCATAAAGACGCCAATTTAGCCACACAGCGTTTTTTTTAGTGAATAAACGCTGCAGCCAGATGTTAGCTGTTCTTCAATAGGAAATCGCACAATGCCATATCCAATTGGCGTTTTTCTGTTTGGCGTTTTTTCAGTCCTCTTTGGTGTTTTTCTGCTTTTTTTGGCTCTGTGGCAGTTTTTCAAAATCGCAGCATGTTGACACTCTGGCGTTTTTTTGCAAGGAAATCTTGGCGTTTTTCTCCAATAGAAGTCTATGGGAGAGAAAAAACGCCATGAAAAAGCCATGTGGGTTTTTTGCCTTGGCGTTTTTTATGGCGTTTTTTCCACAGTTACAATGCAGAGAATGGACCCATTATCTGTGTGTCCTATGAGAAATAGGCTGGAAACAAACAGTTTCACACAAAACAAAGTTCATATTGAATTTAACACCGTTTAGAACAAACATGCCATTACAAACAAACATACCCAACCGGATCCTGCGTGCCAAAAGCAACAGCAAACAATTTGCACCATCATTTGGGGCCAATCTTCCTAGAGGAGCAGACATTCAGAATAAAGCATGCCTTACAAACCACAGAAAAGAGACAAAAGGGTCCGCCGGGGCGTTTAAGTAGAACTCTACCAAAGAAATGACATCAGGAGAGGGCAGATACTTGCCATTTATCCTAATCCCTTTTAGCTGGGTGAAACTTCTAACTTGTAAAGGCTGGAAAAACTGCCTAAGGTCAAAAAAAGCAATTTCCACAGGAAGGCTAAAACGCCAGAAAAAAACTCCAGAAAAAACGCCAAAACGCAGGAAAATGCAGTGGCAGTTTTCTTGGCGTTTTTCATCAAGAAAAAAAACGCAGGACAAAAACCCAAGTGGAAACCTAGCCTTACAGAACATTCTCATGCACAAACTTGGAGAAAAAGAGAGAGGAACCCTTTCATACTGAGGCTGCCTCCTGAAAGTTTGTTTCAGGAGCACTGGGTGGCATTAATAGTCCCCCAGGGTCTTCAACATTTGGATTGTGTTCATTACTGTGTACATCAACCATCATGTTGCCCCCCTGATTTTCTTATGTTGCCCTATATGTACATTCCTAATTATGAAGATCCTGCTTTAGGTACCTTAAATTCTGTGCAAAAATATGCATTAGTTGCTGATTTTAATTGGTGAGTTAACTAACCGCACAACCAGGACTTACTGAAGGACATTAACACCTCCTCCGCACAGGCTTGTAAAATAAACTGTACATTTATATCATTGGTCATTGATAATGATTTTAATACTATAAAAATACATAAACCTTATGTTCTACTGACACCTAGTGGCAATTGCAGCTCTTTACGGAAAAGCAACCCCAAATAAATATGAGGTACATAGAAAAACCAGCAAAATGTAATCAAATCATTTTTAAAAAATTAAAGCTTTGTTTACATCATTTGATAAAATCAATAATTCAAGAAGAAAGCCACATTGTCTTTTGTCTCAAACCTTTTTCACTTTTAGGGGATTTCCATGAAAAAACACACACATTTCAATCTCAAATTGAGATTGAATTCAAATAATGAATTAGTGTGCCACTACCCGTATATATATACCGTATTTGCTCGATTATAAGACGACCCTGATTATAAGACGACCCCCCAAATCTGAATATTAATTTAGGAAAAAAAGAAAAAGCCTGAATATAAGACGACCCTATAGGAAAAAAGTTTTACCAGTAAATTTTAATTCATCTAAACTATTTTTTTTTAATAAAAGCTATGACTGAGAAAAATATTTTGGTTTTATTTCCTTCTATTTTCCAACCTGCCCCCCAGTTATGCACATCTGCCCCAGAAATGCCTTATACCCCCTATATGCCACTGTGCCCCATGATATGCCTTTTGACCCCCTATGTGCCACTCTGCCTCCAGAAATGCCTTATACCCCTATATGCCACTCTGGCATTTAGAGGGTTAAAAGGCATATTATGGGGAAGAGTGGCATATAGGGAGGTTTAAGGCATTCAGGAGGCAGAGTGGCATTAAGGGGGTTAAAAGGCATTTCACAGAGCACTCTGCCTCCAGAAATGCCTTATGCCCCCCGTTTGACACTCCCTTCAACCTGCCCCCCCCCAAAACTTACCGGTGCTTCTGAGTCCTCTGTCATGTAGCCAGGGCAGCGTGTAGATCCCATGCACTTACGCTACAGCCGGAAGGAGGCGTGGCTAGCAGCGGGGGTTGTCTTCCCCGACTATCAGAGATCAGAGTTCCCGGCACCGGTGCACTGATGGACGCAGACAACCCCCGCTGCTAGCCACACCTCCTTCCTGCTGCAGCGGAAGTTGTCTACGCGAATCGCGTAGACATCTACACGCTGCCCCAGCTACACACCGGGGACTCCTAAGTACCGGTAAGTGGGGCGGGGGGGGCGACAGGAGGATCCAGGTCCACTGCAGCTGCGGGGGATCTGGATCTTAGTCGTCTCATATTCAGACGGTATATATATATATATATATATTTTTTTTTTTTTAATCAGTTCATTAAACTACATGATAAAAGTACTTATTCTCTAAAAGTGTTCTCTAAATATAAGTGTTCTCTAAATTTAATTTTCACTCCTAAAACACCTTCTCAAATCTCACCCTTCCATTTAGTCTGGGGTATGAAAATGTAGGAAACTTCTGTTCGGTTTGGACAAGTCTATTAATATATCTAGCTAGGAGGAGAGAAGAGAAGGCATGTGATAAAAACATTTAAATACTTAAGGAGATCTACAAGTACAAGAGGGAAGCTTATATCAAAGCTAGAGGGTCAGACTTTATGTAAATAAGTTTTACTTTATTGGGATGGTGGTAGTGATTTTAATTTGGTCACCACTTATCCCCTTTGTGACAATGGCTTTTTAACATTTCTGCAGTGCTCATGTTTAGCTGAATTTTCTTCTTTCTTGTTTACTGAACCCACACAAGTTATATATTGTTGTTTCAGGACAAAAAGGGCTTTTCTTTAGATGTCATTATTTTGATTATTTTTTGTATCATATCATTTACTATAAAAAAGACCGTCTTGGAAACTGTTCGCTATCAAGGCATTCCAGCGACATGTTTTTCCCCTCTTATAATCTTTTAAAACAGGTGTCCGCGGCCATACAGTGTATGGGGGACGTTGACGCTCCGGGGAGGGGCCAGGCATGGCCCTTGATGCCAATCTCGGTGTTGCAGCAACACCGTTTGGGTGCAGAAAGTGAACGTAGATCGTTTTCTGCATCCGTTTAAAGCCATGACAGTCCTGACACGTCAATTGTCGCTAACTGGATGTCAGTGCACGTGGATCCCACTAAATTGTTTAAAAAAGAATTATTAACTCTATTGCTGGAAGGAAAGAATAATAAAATCCTAAATAAAAATGAATTTAATTTTTTGACTATTGAGTTCCCAAAAATCGCTTTCTTTTATTTCCTACCCAAAATACATAAAGATCCACAAAAAAAACCCCAGAATGTCCTATAATCAGTGGTATCAATTCTCTTACTTACAATGTATCTCAATATGTAGATTTCTTTTTGCAGACATTTGTAATATTAGCTCCATCATACACAAAAGATACCACACATGTTAAGATATCACTTGTACTTCATGTCGCTATTACGCTGGACTCTAAGGGAGGTCAACACCGCAGAAGTTCTTCTGCCCAAACTACTGCTGCTGAGAGGGGTGTTCCCAGCAACAGCAGTCCAGGACTTGATCCCAACAGTGGACAACCTCCCGCCAGCTGGAGATAGGCTCTGAGCAGACACAGCAAGGCGCAGCACGTACCAGGAACACAATGCAGGAAGTCAGACGAGCCAGGGGTCAGATTCACAGAGCGGGTAGTCAGACGAGCCAGGGGTCAGATTCACAGAGCCGGTAGTCAGACGAGCCAGGGGTCAAATACACTAAGCGGGTAGTCAGACGAGCCGGGTCAATAAACCGAAGTCACAGGCGAAGGTACCAAATCGTAGAGCAAAAGGAGTGTCAGGCAAGCCAAAGGTCAAAACACCATAAAGGGTAGCAAGAGCAGAATATCATAAACTGTAAAGACCACAACAGGGTGCTTGTGAGAGGAACAACCTGCTTTTTAAATCTGGAGCCATATCACAAGCCCCTCCCCGACAACAACCAAAACCACGCCCCCCCGGCCGTCCATCAATTCCCCAGCAGCACGCAACGTGCCCGAGAGGCAGACTGACGACCGGAGGACAGGTAAGAACTCAAGCTCCGGGAACTGCTGTTCCCTGAGCTGGTTCTCCCCTTCCTGGGACGACGATCCGGGGAATAGACTGATTCCCCAGATCGTCGTGTACCTCGGGCGGAGGGTTGTCCGCCGCCCGGGGAGATGGTTTCCTGGAACCTGCGGCCAACCCTCCTCCCGGTAATACCACATGTGCCGCGGGCGGAGGACTGCCCGCCGTCCCGAACGGCCGGCGTTCGTGAACCACGGCCGGTCCTCCTGCCGGCGGCATCAGGAGCCGGAGGAGTGACACTTCAGATTGTATGTATCATCCCTATATACTGTTATCCCCCATCAACAGGGATTAGAATCTATCAGAAAAGTACTTTCTAGTGATAAGAATATGGACCCTCTACAGAATCAATTTATTGTACAGTGCATCCACAATTATTTTCTGTTTGATAATTATTTTTATCTACAAAAGTGTGGAACAGCCATGGGAACCAGATTTGCACCAAGCTACGCCAATTTATACGTTGCTGATAAGGAAACTAATCATATTTGGTGTAATAATCCATTTGGTGCAAATCTGGTTCTCTGGAAACACTACATTGATGACATATTAATTATTTGGCAAGGATCAATTTTTTATTACTTATATTAATCAAAATCAATATAACTTAAAATTTACCTCATCTATTAATAATGAACAAATAGATTTTTTGGATCTCACACTAATAGATAGGATTAATGAATAAAAAAGCACAAAATGGTTTTATTGATTATTCCAGCTGTCACCATTCCCAGTGGCTTAAAAACATACCTAAGGGACAGATAGCGAGAGTACGCAGAAATTGTACTCATGATCAGGACGACTTCTCTCAAAGTCAACATCTGATAAAGAAATTTGAAGAGAGAACTATTAACATATAGCTTTTTAACAATTAAGAATAAAAAAGAGAAGAGTTCATATATAATGACAAAAAAGAAAAAAACAGCGAGGATTTTAATTTTTCTTTTCTAACACAATATAACGATAGAGCGTTCCAAATCAATAGAGCCATTAGGAAATGCTGGCCAATTCTACAGGGTGATCCTATATTACAAAATCATCTTCCTGAAAGACCTAAAGTCATCTATAAAAAGTTGAGGAACTTAAAAACTATTGTAGCCCACTCGAGGTTAGAAATCAGAGAAAATCTTTTTATTTAACATATAGGCCACCTGGTTTCTACCGATGTGGAAAGTGTAAATTATGCACAACATCTTTTTGTAATCTACAAAATAAAAAAAACCATTTCATTTAAATGTACCATCACAAAAAAAGAATGTGAGATTCGACATTTTATACATTGTAAGTCGAAAAATGTTATTTATCTTCTGGAGTGTCAGTGTGGGATACAGTACATCGGACGTACATCAAGAGAACTAAAAATACGAGGCCTGGAACATTTAGGAGGAATTCAGAACAGAAATCTAAAACACAGCGTACCCAGCGTCCCCAGGCATTGCCTTAACTGTAATATGTTCTCTTTTCCTGAATTTAAAATAACAGTATCCCCGCACTGGCATGGAGGAGATATAAAAGAGAATGCAGCATTTACCTGGCCGAAACCGAATATGACCCCCCCACACCATTAAAAAAATCACTTTTATTTAAAGTAAGTAACACACCAAAATAGGACAACACAATTAAATAACAATATTATATATATATATATATATATATATATATATATATGTATGTATGTATATATATATATATATATATATATATATATATATATATATATATATGATTGATAACAGCAATCACATTCCTATCATGCCCAGGCATACCCAGATTCCAGGATGTACTCGCAGACTTGGCATGATAGGAGTATGATTGCCCTATCTACCCCTTCTCACTCCCTTCTACTTATCTACCCCCTATCCCCCGTCTCACTCCCTTCTCCCTATCTACCCCCTCCTAACTTTCTACCCTCTCCCTCTTTGAAGTTCACTTACCTTTCAGGAGTCCTGCAGTGGGGGTGCAAGGCCTCTGTCTCCCAGCTCTGCCACTGTATGTAACAGTAAAGAGTGATGGGAGTTATGATGTACTTTTAGAGCATAATTATATCATGAAAAAGACATTGGAAATGGTACAGCATAACACCCATCACTCTCACACACTTACCAATCCACACTTACCAGTCCACACATACTAATCCACACATACACTAATCCACACATATACCAATCCACACATATACCAATCCACACATATACCAATTCACACATATACCAATCCACACATATACCAATCCACAAATATACCAATCCACAAATATACCAATCCACACACATACCAATCCACACATATACCAATCCACAAATCCACCAATCCACAAATATACCAATCCACACACATACCAATCCACACATATACCAATCCACACATATACCAATCCACACATTTACTAATCCACACATATACCAATCCACACATATACCAATTTACATATATACTAATCCACACATATACCAATCCACACATATACTAATCCACACATATACCAATCCACACATATACCAATCCACACATATACTAATCCACACATATACCAATCCACACATATACAAATCTACACATACCAATCCACACTTACCAATCCACTGTCACTCTCACTGAATGCTTTCCTACCTTTCCTCTTTTCTCCTTACAGCTCCTTTTCCTCCTCTTCGCTCCTCTTCTTCAATTTTTCTGTCTTCTTCCGATTCAGAGGTCATGGACAGCGGTGGGCGCGGCTTCAGTGTTGTGCGCCAGGATCTGACAACAAACCCCAGCACACAGCAGCTGTTGCCGTGTGGATCGCAAGGGAGCGGTATCGGAGGTCTTTAACAGCCGGAAATCTTCCGGCACTCAGCATTACAAGCCGGCACCGAGACCAAACAGGGAGACTCGCCGCATTGGAGAGAGAGAGGGGCACAGAGCGGGTACTGACCACTCGGCGCCCCTTTCTCTCTCTTGGGGCGGCGAAGTGCTGCCCCTTCAAAAGTGCCGCCTGGAGCAGTTGCTCCATTCATATATATATATATGTATATATATATATTAGGTTGGTCAAAACCAGTTTATCATTTTAATCCATCTTTTTTCTCTTGGTATATTGCTCCTTAAATCCTGGAGATTTTTGCCATTTTACCATATTCGTGCTCAGCTGTAATTCCTCTTTTAAATGCATGCAGATTGCACAAGAATCCTGTTTAGATGGCAGTACACAACATATGCCACATATGTCACATATATATATATATATATATATATATATATATATATATATATATATAATACAGAAACACAATCTATAGATAAAATACAAGGTATGCTATCCCCTTTTTAGCTGCTGATAAAAGAGGTTGCCCATCTCTCACTTTTTTCATATCACATGCTATTTCTACACACCTGTCTGAAGTACATTATTGTTTCAGTTCCCATTTACATCATCACTTCACTTTTTTTGTGTTTAACCCCTGATACTCTGCTGCAGGAGGCATGTTCTACTTTTACCAAACAGCCTCTCACCACATCATGGGTTAATGCCACCCCCATCGGCCTGAGGATCTCACTTACAAAGGAGTATGTAATGTATGACTGAGCATTACCTTCGCTAAATATCACTTTTATTCTTCTACTTACACCTGCGTCCAGAACTCACTCATATCCTCCGCTGATAACACCGCACATGTATGGAGAAATTTCTAGATAAATCAACGACAATGTCTGCTAAACACAGAGAAAAAGCCTCCAAAAAATCCAAGGCTATGACCACGGACACGAGCCACGAGGGCTCGCAAGATCTATCTCTGTTTGACTCAGCTAGCGATGAGGGGGATACCATTGCTCAACGAGTGGTAGAAAAATTATCGCCACTATTGGAAGGCAAATTCGACAGACTCCAAATCACCTTGGAAGCTGTCAGACAAGACCTGAAA
Organism: Spea bombifrons; assembly: GCF_027358695.1. Classification (NCBI taxonomy): domain Eukaryota; kingdom Metazoa; phylum Chordata; class Amphibia; order Anura; family Pelobatidae; genus Spea; species Spea bombifrons. The sequence continues at coordinate 47,283,136 of NC_071091.1, forward strand.
CAAACCATAGACAGATTGAATGAAGCGGAAGGGAGAATCTCTACTCAAGAATCCACCTCTATGCAACTCCAATCCGACGTTGCAGACTTCCAAAATACTATTCGACAATTGGAGGACAAGGTGGACGACTTGGAAAGTCGGAGCCGCCGAAACAATCTACGCCTTATAGGTCTCCCAGAATCTGTGATTGGCAAAGAGCTATATGACTTCCTATCTCACACATTGCCTACTCTTCTATTCCCGAGTAGACCTGCCTTCCAAATTGCTATCGAAAGAGCACACAGAATTGGACGTCCTACGCGAACGGAGCAGGAAAGACCAAGACCATTGATATTCAAAATCCTCAATTACCGAGACAAGCAAGAAATTATGTCGGGATACAGAACCACTCCTACCCTCCTGTACAAAAACCAGAAGCTCCTTCTCTTCCAAGATTTTTCAGCTGCCGTGACATCTAAACATAAAGCTTTTTCATCTATCTGTTCCCAGTTACACTCCAGGCAGATAAAATTTGATCTGTTATATCCCGCTAAACTCAAGATTGCCTACAAAGATCATACCCGTTGGTTTACATCTCCAGAGGATGCTAAGATTTTCCTGCAGACCCTGGACGACGACTCATAGTCACTGACGCTCAGTTTCATCGTTGTTATGGACTACCGCAACACCTAGACTCTCCCTTCATACTCCAGACAAATTACTATCTACCAACATCAGTCCTCGAAAGGCCCATTTGGAGCACACATAGTATGCCAGCTCCACGTTCAAACTTTCCAGCTTCCCCACTGTCTTTACTGTTTTTATGGTTTATCTGGTTAATTTTTAGGTTACCTTCTGTTAGACTGAGACCTTGGAATCACTGCTCTACTCTGTCTCCCTTTCCGATACGAACATCTTCCACAGTCAGATATATGCCTCGTCCTGCTTCGACCTTGATATACAAGAGACTTTCGCTGGGAGAGACGATGGTTCTTACATGTCTTTTGGCTTCAATGTAACTTATCGCGACTCCGATCTGTTATCCCATAGTTCAATGCACCTATCTTCACAGTCTAACGTAATCTCCCAAGATTTAAAAATCGTTTCTTGGAATGTACAGGGCATATCCAACCCAGTTAAGAGAACTAAGGTCCTTGAACATGTTAGGGGCTCATATCGCCTTACTGCAAGAAACTTGTTCAGAATCAAGCAAACATGATAAACTTAGACGGGGATGGGTGGGTAAGGTAGTGCATCAAGAGCCGATGGGGGTAGAGGTGTGTCTATTCTATTTCATCGCTGTTTAGATTTATCCATTTCGGAAATCATAGCAGACCCGGGAGGTCGATATGTGATGGTTTTTTGCACCATTCATGGAAAGCAGTTGATAATTTGCAATGTTTATGCGCCCAATCACTTGCAAGCCACTTTTTTTTAACTCTCTCAACGCCACCCTTCTCTCTCTTCATAGTGACAACTTGATACTTGGGGGAGATTTTAACACATGGGCTGATCCTCAGTTAGATCATAGTAAAAGAACCTATCCTAGAACGGGAATACGAAATAATCATATTTCTCGCCTTTGTAGACAACTTCAGCTTATTGATTCTTGGCGTATTGTGAACCCCATTGAAAGAGACTTTACTTTCTACTCACACCCACACAACTCTTTCACAAGGATAGATTATCTTCTATGTGCAGCATCCCTCTCCCAATTCATCCACAAGGCCCAGATACTGGATATTCTTATTTCGGACCATGCTCCAATTACGTTATCATTCACATTCCGCCCCCCCCATACCTTCTTCCTTCAATTGGATAATGAACCCTTTACTATACAAATCGCAGGACTTGTGCTCCAGCCTAAAACTGGCATGGGCAAAATATGAGGAAAATAATACTGAACATAAACACACTCCGATTCTTTTCTGGGATACAGCTAAAGCTATCCTCAGGGGCCATATAATTTCCTATGTTACAAAAAAGAAAAGAGAAACCGTAACCAATCTCAATAAACTAAGTGCTAATTTATCAAAGGCAAAGAAGAGACTCATTGTAGACCCTTCTCCTCTTTCCAAGAATGCCTAAACACAAGCTAAATTAGCCTATGACACTTTATTACACAACGCTTCGCTTCTGAATATTAGATATAAAGAAGCAGATTTATTCCATCATGCGAATAAGTCGGGAACTCTCCTATCAAAATTAGCAAAATCGGCCACAACACGATCCAACATACCGGCCTTTAGACTCGGGGATGGCTCTTTAAGTACTTCCTCTTGGGATATTAATCGCACCTTTGCGGATTATTACCAGTCACTTTATACCTCCAAGACTGTTCCTGCAAACTCAATAGACTCCTTCTTGCAGCAAATAGACCTACCCTCTCTTACACAATCTCAGCGAGACCACCTGAATAGGGACATAGAACAAGATGTTGATAGGGCTGTAGGAGGTCTCAAGCTAGGCAAGGCTCCTGGTCCTGACGGTCTCCCAGCAGAATTTTATAAAATCTTGAAAGAACAAATAACCCCTTCACTTACTTTAGCATTCAACACTTCTTTTACTACATCTGAGGTTTCCCCTCACTCCAATATCGCTCGTATAATTGTCTTACACAAGAAGGGTAGAGACCCCTACTCTCCGGCTTCCTATAGACCAATCTCATTGTTAAACTCAGATTTCAAGGTTTTGAATAAAATACTGGCAGACAGACTCGCATCTTTCCTCCCCGCTATTATCTCTCCAGTTCAGAAGGGATTTATAAAGAACAGACCCATAATAGCTGCCATTCTTAAAGCACAATCGACTCCACATGTCCCTCACCTACTACTAAATTTGAATGCTGAAAAAGCATTCGACAATATAAATTGGCAATATCTTTTTTCCCTCCTTCAACATCAAAACTTCGGTTCACCCTTTATTGCATACATCAAGGCCATCTACTTCACCCCCAAAGCTTTTATTACGACTAATAATTTGAACTCCCCTCTTTTCACTCTAGGTAAAGGCACCAGGCAGGGCCGCCCCCTATCTCCGCTCCTCTTTAACCTGGCTCTAGACCCTTTTCTCCACCTTTTATTGCAGTCACCATCTTATCAAGGCATTCAGGTGGGAGATCGAGAGATGAGGGTGACCGCGTTTGCAGATGTGTCAGGGTCCTACCTCACTCCCCCGTCGACGGCACAGGTCTCCACCCGATGGTGGAGTCGCGGGACGCCCGGGACTTCGTCCGCGTACCACGCGGCCCCGTTGTACGCGACGGCGAGCCACGCGGTCACGGCTTACTGCGGCCTATGATAGGCCGCATCCCCGGACTCCAGTGTGGCGAATGCCGCACGGGAGAAACGCCACACGTGGAGGGATGGCGGGGAGGCGTGGTCAGCGCCTCCAATAATGATTAACTCCTGGTCAGGGGCGGGACGAGTAGTGATTGACAGTCACTACTCCATTGTACATACCGAGGAGGGGAGGGGTCTCTGTTATTGGTGGGGAGGAGCTGATTTCTAGAGGGCTATTTAAACTCACAACTTCTAGGCCTCATTACTTGATTGTTCAAGTCTCTACCTACCTGTTTGCTGATACCCGTGCTGAACTTGTATGCTGATACCCCTTTATTGGATTTACTGGACTTTTGACCTCAGCTTGTTTATGGACTTTGATATACCTCTCCTACCCTTGATCTCGGCTTGTTTATGGACTTTGATATACCTCTCCTACCCTTGATCTCGGCTTGTTTAATGGACTTTGCTATACTTCATCTGCCCTTGACCTCAGGATTGCTACACGGTACAGTTTATGCCTTTTTCTATTCTGTGGAATAAACATGCTGATATTCCTGATATTGCCTGTTTGCCTCTATTGCACATCTGGTGTCTCACTGCGCTACGCTCCAAACCCCGCATACCCTACAAAACAATCAAGTCAATATGGAGCCTGCAGGAGTCACTGATGCCATACTCACCCTCACCCAACAGATAGCCGCCTTGGCTCATACCGTGCAAGGGATGCAAGAGAACCAACAGACACTAAGGGCTGAAGTGCGAGCCTTACAAGCAGGACCACCAGCAGAAGCACCTGCACCCCTACCCGCTGTCGTCCCTCCTGTGGTAGAAGCCATGGCCGTCGAAGCACCTGAACCCCAAGTATCTTTACCCGAACGCTTCTCAGGAGACCGCTTTAAGTATAGAACCTTCATCACTTCATGTGAGTTACTGTTTGTTCTCAAACCAAGAACATATGCTACTGACTTTATTAAAGTGAGGACTGTTATCTCCCTACTCACGGGAGCCCCTATGACCTGGGCTCATCATCTACTACAGGTGAATCACCCGTCTCTTCATGATTGGAATGATTTTCGTCAGGCTTTGAATACGCTTTATGACGACCCCCACAGAACCTCCACAGCTGAAACCACATTAAGGTCCTTAAAACAAGGAAGGAGGCCAGTTGAGGACTATATATCTGATTTCCGAGGAGTAGCTCTAGAGACTCAATGGAATGAACCAGCTCTCGTTAACCAGTTTCGCCTGGGTCTGTCAGAGCACCTGAAGGACGAATTAGCAAGAGTTGGTGTACCAGAGACCATGGAAGACTTGATTCACCTGGTTACTCAGGTGGACCGGCGACTCCGTGAACGACGCCTAGAACGCTCTAATGCAACAGTTCCTTCACCTCGTTATACTCCATCTGTTACCTCCACCAACGCTCCGGTTCCTGATAACACGGTGGAACCCATGCAGATTGGACTCGCTCGTGGTCCCTTAACATCCGCTGAAAAAGAGAGAAGGAGGAGCGCCAACCTATGCCTCTATTGCGGTGGCCCGGGTCATACTGCTTACACCTGTTCAGTGCTAGCCTCCAGAGGTAAGCCGACCCCGCCTCCATCTCCTTGTATATCTGCTGTGCTCCTAGGAAAACTGACCACTCACCTGTCTCTCTCTGTTTCATTACAGTGGGGAGGAAAAATGATTCACCATAATGCTTTTATAGACTCCGGAGCAAGTGAAAGCTTCCTGGATATCTCCCTGGCTCAAGCCTTACACATCCCTACGCAAACCAAGAAGCACCCATTAACCATTCGCCTCGTGGATGGGAGTCCCATCCAATCAGGACCGGTCCTCCAAAGAAACTAAACCCATCTCCATCACGGTCTGGACCGGACATCAAGAACACCTTTGTTTCAATCTGGTACAATCATCCATGTTCCCTATCATTTTGGGACTACCCTGGCTTCGCACCCTTAATCCCCACATCAATTGGGCCACAGGTGCGGTGTCCTTTTCATCAGACTTTTGTATGAAATATTGCCGTCCTTCCTCACGCATGGAATCTGTTCACACCATTTTTTCAGCCGTTTCCACCCCAGAAATACCCGCTCCTTATCGGTCCTTCACAAAAGTACTTGATAAAAAAGAAGCCGAACAACTGCCACCCCACAGGGCATATGACTGCCCCATAGACTTGTTACCTGGTGCGGCAATCCCATTCGGCAGGATATTCCCTTTATCTGAACCAGAACTGAAGGTGTTAAAAGACTATGTGGAGGATAATCTACGCAAGGGGTTTATCAGACACTCTACTTCCCCTGCCGGGGCTGGTATCTTTTTCGTGGGAAAAAAAGATGGTGGTGTGAGACCCTGTGTGGACTACCGCGAACTGAACAAAATAACCATCAAAAACAAATATCCGCTTCCTCTGATACCCGAATTAATGGACAGACTTCGTGGGGCAAAAATTTATAGCAAAATTGATTTATTAGGAGCTTATAACCTTGTACGGATGAGAAAAGGTGATGAGTGGAAGACGGCCTTCCGCACACGTTACGGTCACTTCGAGTACAGAGTCATGCCATTTGGACTCTGTAACGCCCCAGCCACGTTCCAACACTTCCTGCATGACATATTCAGAGACTTATTGGATACATGTGTTATCATTTACCTTGACGACATACTCGTGTATTCATCATCCCTCCTGGAACACAGGAAACAGGTGGCTCAGGTTCTCACACGTTTACAAGAGAACCATCTCTACGCAAAACTGGAGAAATGCACGTTCGAGACGACCAAGATCGAATATCTTGGATTCATCATCACCCCTGATCAGATCGAGATGGATCCCAAAAAGATTGAAGCCATCCTACAATGGCCAACACCTACCTCTGTTAAAGCTGTCCAAAGGTTTGTGGGGTTTGCCAACTTTTACAGACGATTCATCAACGGTTTTTCACGGATAATTCAACCCATAACTCAACTGACTAAAAACAAACACCGTTCCACTGGACTCCACAAGCTCAACATGCGTTCGAACTCTTAAAACAAAGATTCACTAATGCCCCCGTCCTTGTATTACCTGATCCGGAGAAAGCGTATTATTTGGAGGTAGATGCCTCCGGGACTACTGTAGGTGCGGTACTATCCCAAAGACACGGGGAAAAGGAAACACTACACCCCGTCTCCTTCTTCTCCAAAAGACTCAGTCCTGCAGAGTGCAACTATTCGGTCCGGGATCGAGAATTACTTGCCATTAAAATGGCCCTGGAGGAGTGGCGCCACTTGCTAGAAGGAGCCCAACACCCTATAACAGTTTTTACGGATCACCGCAACTTGGAGTACCTCCGTACAGCACGAAGACTGTGTCCCAGACAGGCTCGTTGGGCACTCTTCTTCACCCGATTCCAGTTGCATATAACCTACCGTCCTGGTACTCGCAACGGGAAAGCAGATGCCTTGTCACGCCTATATGAGGATTGCGAATTGACCAAGAGTGAAGGAGACACCATTCTTTCGTCAGGCCATTTTCTTTCCCTACAGACAACTCTCTTCCAAGACCTGCAAACACATAGCAGCTCTCTTCCCCCTGTGATTAATAATATCCCTCTGCATTCCGAAAAGGGACTTCTGTTCAAGGACAACCTGGTCTATGTTCCTCCACCAGTCAGAACCGACGTTTTACAGGCAGTTCATGATCATCCTTTGGCCGGTCATGGAGGCGTACTAAAGACCTTTTCTTTGCTGAACAGAAACTTCTGGTGGCCTAAGATGAAGCAAGATGTCCTCACTTATGTTCGTTCCTGTGACACCTGTGCCAGGGCAAAAGATCCAATGACAAGACCCGCTGGCTTGCTACAACCTTTAGCAATACCCACTAGGCCATGGGAAGACATTACAGTGGACTTTATAGTAGACCTACCCTCGTCACACCAACACAACACCATCATGGTTGTAGTTGACCGTCTCACGAAGATGGCCCATTTTGTTCCTGTCCGCCACTTACCTACAGCTGCTGAGACAGCTGATCTGTTTATAACTCACATTTTTTCGTCTGCATGGAGTTCCTCGTTCCATTTTATCTGACAGAGGGGTTCAATTCACTTCCAGATTTTGGTCCGCTTTTTGCCACGGTCTCCAACTCCAACGATTGTTGTCCTCAGCCTACCACCCACAAACCAACGGACAGACCGAAAGGGTTAATCGAGTTCTAGAACAATACCTCCGTTGTTACATATCCCATCACCAAGACGATTGGTATCCTATGTTGCCTTTGGCAGAATTCGCCTATAACAACCAAATACACAGTTCCATCAGGATGTCACCATTCAAAGCCAACTATGGATACGATCCATTGTTTGATGTGAACTTACCTCGTTCCTCTATCGTTCCACCAGTCATGGATCGCCTCCAACTTCTTCAGCAGGGATTTCTTACCTTACAACGTCATCTTCGGAAGGCGCAACAGGACTACAAACGACACGCAGATAAAAGGAGAAAACCAGCACCAACATACCAAGTGGGTGATAAGGTGTGGCTTTCATCCTCACACATTAAACTCCCGGGACCCACAAAGAAACTCAACCCTAAATTTTTAGGTCCTTTTGCCATTACGGCGGTGTATGGTCCGACAGCAGTCCGTCTGGAACTCTCTGCTACTTGGCGCATACACCCTACTTTTCATGTGTCGCTCCTCAAACCATGGATTCCTGATCCCTATCATAGAAGTCCACAGACTCCTCCACCCCCAATCACCGTCCAGGGGTCGGAGGAATACGAGGTAGACAGCATCCTGGACTCACGCATAAGGTACGGAAGGCTAGAATACTTAGTGAGCTGGAAAGGATACAATCCCGAAGAACGTACTTGGGAACCTGCAACACATGTGCACGCCCCCGCCAAGGTGCGTACGTTTCATGTGACACACCCTAGCAAACCGTCACCGGAACGCCCCCGGAGGTCGCGTATACGGGGGGGGTCCTGTCAGAGTCCTACCTCACTCCCCCGTCGACGGCACAGGTCTCCACCCGATGGTGGAGTCGCGGGACGCCCGGGACTTCGTCCGCGTACCACGCGGCCCCGTTGTACGCGACGGCGAGCCAGGCGGTCGCGGCTTACTGCGGCCTACGATAGGCCGCATCCCCGGACTCCAGTGCGGCGAATGCCGCACGGGAGAAACGCCACACGACCTCGGCTTGTTTATGGACTTTGATATACCTCTCCTACCCTTGATCTCGGCTTGTTTATGGACTTTGATATACCTCTCCTACCCTTGATCTCGGCTTGTTTAATGGACTTTGCTATACTTCACCTGTCCTTGACCTCAGGATTGCTACACGGTACAGTTTATGCCTTTTTCTATTCTGTGGAATAAACTTGCTGATATTCCTGATATTGCCTGTTTGCCTCTATTGCACATCTGGTGTCTCACTGCGCTACGCTCCAAACCCCGCATACCCTACAAAATGTTGCTTTTCGTGGAGAATCCCTGTACTACTATCCCTATTCTGCTGTCTCACCTGACACAATTTGAAATAATTTCCGGGCTCAAGATAAATTTAGATAAATCAGAGGCCTTGTGGTTGTCGGGAACTAGACCTCCTGACGATCTGCAATCCTGGCCTTTCCGTTGGGCTTGAACCTCTATTAAATACTTGGGAATTGTTTTTTCTACAGACTTATCCAGTTTGTTTGACTTAAATATGCTCCCCATCATCACTAAATCTTTGTCGGATTTAAAAGCTTGGACCACTCTTCCAATTAATCTCGTCGGAAGGGTAAATCTCATCAAGATGGTTATTTTTCCCAGATTCCTATATTGCCTCAGCATGCTACCACTACTAAGTGGATATAAGGAAAATACACAACGCATTCTCTCGCTTTATATGGAGAGGAAGGAGGCCCAGAATTAGCTTTCAGAAACTGACACAACAAAAGTCCAATGGTGGACTAAACCTTCCCAATATCAAATTATACAACGTTACTTGTCTTCTTCGGTTTGCGAAGGATTGGATCTCTCACACTGACCACTACACTGATTGGAGACAAGACCAAAACTTCTGTTTAGAGTAGAGCTTAAATTATCTCTTACACGCTCCCACAAGGGACATCCCAGTCTCCTGTCGCTCTAACCCCCTTATAATGGCTACCATACAAGCCTGGCGTAGTGCCCGCAGGTCACTCTATGGCAACTCTGCCTACTCGCTCTTTTTACCCCTAACCGGCAACTGCAAATTTCAGGGGTTAAGTCCGGACACCAGATTTAAGAGTTGGAGGGCCAAGGGTATAACCTTATTAGCAGACATTTTCAACCCATCTTCCGGGGATTGTCATACATTCCCTTTCCTCAAGGAAAAGTACTCCTTGCCTCCTTCACATATATGGCCGTACATGCAAGCTAAACATTATCTACAACAAACCATACGCCATATGCATCCTACCCAAAGGAACCATATATTAGATTTGCTTCTTAATCCCTCATACTCAAGCAAGGTCTCCATATCCACTCTATACAGGGCAATTTTCCATCCCCCGAATTATTCCGATTCCACAACTGGCATCGCCAGATGGTCTACTATCCTCCATACTAGCTCTCTCACTACACGCAATCTATTACAAGCTTATACTCGTAGGCTGAAGAATTTACAAGCCTCCTGGTTCCATGACACCACACTCAAACTGCTTCATAGAGCGTACATATCTCCAAGGCAGCTATGCACATTTGCCCCTCATACACCATGCCACTGTTGCAAGTGTCCCATGATCTTGGCTGATCTGGATCACTGCTTACTTACCTGCCCCAACCTTCTCGCCTTTTGGAGGTCTATGGGCCGTATCATAGGCACCATACTGGGTGGCGATCCCATTACTATATCTTTTAATATTCTGCTGGGCATCTATGATTCATTAGAGATCAGGAGGAGGTACAGGATAGCCTTGCTAGACTACTTACTACTGATAGCAGTTAAAACTATTTTGGATCACTGGCTAAAGCCACTAGCTCCTTCTTTGTCTTATTGGAAGAATAAGGTCACTAAGGCCATGTTTTTGGAATGGACTATGGTCCTATGAGATAAGGAGAGACGTGGTGAGAAATTTTATGAGATGTGGGAACCGTATATACTCACCCTACCATCAAAACTACAACGTCAAGTTACTCTGGTCTTTCAACATACTGTATGGTTTTGTTCGCGGGTATTAACCTCTACCTAACTAATGGCGTACATGTCTTGTCTTCCATCGCTATGTATCACCAGATAGTCGGGAAATGTTGTGAAATGTAATCTACATGTGATACGATGGCTTTTGTTGCTTGACCCCATGGTCGGACGAAGCAAGGTACTTGAATATACCTCTCCCGGACTCGGTCTCGTTCGTTTACTGTTATTTTTCATTTCCTTTCTTGTCTCTTTGTTACTTTTTGTATAGTCTTATCTCTACAATGAGTTACAATGCAATTTAAATCCAATGCACATTCTTTGTATACATGATGTGATTCCTTGGCCTGGTTAACCCAGCATACTCTGTAATTGCAATGCGACACCACCCAGCTGTAACTTTACTGCTATCCGATATCATTTCTTTATCTTCATTCTGGAACGTCAATACATTCACTTCATGTTGAACTCAAATGCTTTACTGATGTATACGCTGTGCTTGAATAAACAGTTTTGAAAAAAAAAAAGAATTTCATATTATTTATGTTTGAAAAGAGAGAGTTATGTTTCTTTCTTTCATGAAACATCCCCAAGGACACTGCAGATCAAGGCCCTTGCAAGAATCAAAAGGTATGCCAGATCAGCAAGCAATATGAATTGACAAATTCATATTTTGTATTATTATGCATGTTGTTTTCTGTATATGGAAAGAAAATATGTATTTTAGAAACCTTGTTTCTTTTTTAGCCAAATGTTGTTTACCTTGGGAAAGTACATTCCTTTATCTTAAACCCCTCCCCTCTGGACTCCTATAGCCCTTTTATATATAACCCCACCCCTTTTTGTCACCTAAAACTATTTTCTCTTATTTATCTCTCTTTTTTCCTCTCCTGTTAAGGATCAAGCCTTCTGCAGAACACCATCTGACGCCACGCACTGGCCCGCCCTTCTGTTCATTTTCTTTATCCTTTTCTTGCATTCTGAAACCACTTAGCCCTAATTATTGCTACAAGAGAGTTTCACCCCTCCATTTGTTTCAAATACCTATACTTTTCCAGTAGGCTATAAGCGCACGAGCAGGGCCCTGATAAGCCCACCATTCCTGCCATGAACTTTGTATAAACTACCATAAGGCTAGATGGCAAGCTCACAGCAAGATTCTTAACCCCTGATGTGTCTGTATGCATTAATGTATTTTTGTTATGTATGTGTCAACTGCCCCAATTAAATTGTACATTTTTGCGTAACTTAGTAAATAAAAGGTAATAATAATAATTAGTCAGTTAGGAAGCACTTACTTTGGCACCAAATCTATTACCAGCATATTAGCAGGGATCAGGGAGTTGTTCTCCTGCATGCTGTCCAGCTTATCTAATGATAGATCAACTGCCAACATTTTGTTGTTGGCTTTTGTTTTTATTGCTACATTTAGAAAAACGGCAGGATTAACTCCTTAAGGACCAGGCTTTTTTTTTTCTTTTTGTACCCTTCATGACCAAGTCTGTTTTAACATTTTTTGCGGCGCTTGTGTTTAGCTGCAATTTTCTTCTCTCGTTTAGTGTACCCACACAAGAAGCACCTTTTACTTTTATTTTACACAGTTACATACATAGTACATAAGGTTGAAAAAAGACCTAAGTCTATCAAGTTCAACCCATCTACCTAACCTTCCTACCCTTCATCCAAAAGAAAAAAAAACCTAATTAAGCTACTTTGAATTCTGCCATCAGGGGAAAAAAAATCCTTGTTGACTCCAAAAGGCAATCAGATTTCTCCTTGGCTCAAGAAGTTCTAGAATATTAATTCTATTTATAGCCCTGTATGTCATGCCTTTCTAAAAAAAAAATATCTAGACCCCTTTTGAAGGCATCTAATGTATTTGATAACACCACCACCACCTCCCTAGGCAGTGAATTCCAAACCTTTATTGTCCTTACTGTAAAGAATCCCTTCCTTTGTCGTCTATGAAATCTCTGCTCTTCCAGTCTCAGAGGGTGACCTCAGGTCACTGAAGAGCTCTATATTGGCCCTACATTTATTTATATAATGTTATCATAACATTTTAAAAATAGTTTACTCATCCATAAAATCTGATGAAAAGCCTGCTATGTAGATTATATTATTTGTTGTGACTTGGCTATTTATTTGCTCTGATATTGCCTCATACACTAAATTTTGTACTGCGTAACATCAGCTTCGCCTATATACATACCAACCATGTGGAAAAAAAATGACCATGCAGAATAGCTGTAACCTGCATGTTACCTCCAGACATGAGGATGCTCAATAATTAATGAACTGATGCTGTCTGAAGTCCGGATTATAATTAAATGATCAAATACATAACCACACATGCACACCTTGCCAGGCACGTCAATTGTCGCCAACAGGATGTTTTTCTGTGATGTGCCTGGCATGTCAATTGTCGTGAAGGGGTTAAATACATTTGAATGCACCTTTTTTTATGGGCAGGTGAACCATATTTAGCCACACCCACTCCCCACCCACTTCCTGTTCAACTGTCGGCCCACTTAAGACTGTTTCGGGCTATAACCATCCCATGCCTGACGAAATCTTTCTCCATCCCCCATATAGCCCCTTCAGAAGAAGAGGGGGAGCTCTGGGTATCCCAGCCGGGCAGGTTTCCAAGTATGGTCATTCAAGAAGAATTAATTACTTAAAAATGTAAGAAGGCACAAAAAGAAACCTTTAATAAGGAGTTTGAATTTCTGAGGCAAAAACCTCTCAGTGCCTACTTTTATGTCACATGATGTGCATTCTCTGAAAAAGTCTGAGAAAAAAAACTGACACAAATAAAACATATTTTTGTAAAGTTTGAGCCATTCACAATACTTAGACTTATGGTTCAAATTCTGCATTTACGTCTTATTCTGCAACGTAGATGGAACAACACCTTAGAAAAGGTATTCTCGTATCTCTATCTCAGCATAGAGGTGTTAATCACTAGATTGTTGTGACCAGGGCTGGGAAAGCCCATTCGATTGGACTTTCCTGAGCTGAGTTAAGTCTTTTAATCAGTTGGTTTTATTGTGGCCACTATGTGTTTTGGCAGTCTGATAGATTTAAATACGATCAGCTGAGTGCCTCTGGAGCTGATACTTTGTAACAGATTTGTTTTTGTTTTTTATCAAACTAGCCTTTGAAACATGCATGAGACCGACATAAAACTATCCAGAATCAACAAGATCGAGGGCTGATTAAAGCCTGAATCATTACATCAGCAAAAATGGACAGCCTAGATGGCCGAATGCTTCTTCTCCACGCTGAAATTCTATGTTCCTGAGTTGTACTTTTTAACTCTTAGTAAGCGCTGGCATTGACCTTAATGAGTAAACCTATTCACCCCTTTATTTCTGTTAATACTGGCAGAGTCTTAACTTAGCTGAGCTCAGTGTAGGAAAAACCATTGCTTCCTGTATTAAAGAAGCTGTTGTGTGTCTGAGCATGATGGGAGATGTGACCCCCATCATATGTATAGCATTAGCTGGCTGATTGGCAGCACAGGTTGGTTGGGGCGTTCACTGGGTATGTGCCACAAGGCCAAAAATGGTTTCTCATTTATTATGTACATATTAAATAATACACATATATGAGATATCACATTCACAGAAGAGAACCAAATTAAATCAAACATTTTATTCAACATCACATAAGTAAAGCTAGGCGCTGTAGCTAGCACACTCTCCTCCACTTTGGGGTAAAGGTGTCCCCATCCTCTCCATCCCTGGACCGCTTCACAGGAGTCGTGCCTTCTTCAAAATACTTTCCCTTTTTCCCTTTTGGTGTCAAAATCTCATCCTCTTCACCTTCCAACTGCCGCTTTATAGCTTTTCCGCTTTCCTCAAAGATTTCAATCTTTCTTTTTTTAGTCACAGCAAAGCCATCATCTTCTCCATCCCGGAGTTGTTTCAGTGCTCTCCTGTTGCCTAAATTATATTCAACATCCACCATTTCCACATCAGTTGGAAGAAGATCAAACACCCTCATTTTGCTGTTATCCAATTCCTTTCTCAAAATTAAATGCTTTGAATCCAAATCTCTAAGAGCAGGAGCATCAAATGGCATTTCACTTCAGAAATACCCAGGTTATGTGGTGACCACGATGACATAGGATTGTGACATAACAGTGATCTAGAACAATACCCTCTGTTTCTATGCTTCCACATACATAGAGACATTTACAATATATATATATATATATATATATATTGTAGGGGACAGCTCACGCATGGGGCGGCAATGACAGTTTCACACAGGTTTCCAACGTAAAAGCGTGTTTATTTAGACGTTGTAGTCACAGAGCACCTTGTAAACAAAACAAACTATAAGCCTGTCCGGCTCTAACTAAACAGCAGGATACCTCTCTAGCAGCCTAAGGTCTGACGCAAAGCAAAGTAACCAGTTTTGTATGGGGTAAAGCTTCATACCTGGTGGGCTGCAGCGCTGGCTGTAGCTGCTCCTTCATTCAGTTTCTCCCTCTCTCTGCAAACCTAACAGCCCTCTCTTTTAAGGCTTCCTCCCCAGTAACGAGCTTAGGAAGCCTCACCTGAGAGCACCTAGGTTTGCTACCATGCCTGGCTGAGGTAACCAGGTGAGATATATATATCCCATCAACCACTCTCCCATACACTTTACCACATATCCCCCCCGTCGACTCCAGACCAGAGGTCTGGACAGCGTCAGCAACCATACAGTACACCCTGGACAACGCATCCGCATTCCCATGCAACTTCCCTGGTCTATGCTCCACTGTAAATCTAAAATTTTGCAAGGAGAGAAACCATCTGGTCACTCTTGCATTTCTCTCCTTATTCTGTTTCATCCATGCCAAAGGAGCATGGTCAGTCACCAACACGAATTCCCGGCTCAGCAGGTAATATCTCAGGGACTCCAACGCCCACTTGATGGCGAGACACTCCCTTTCCACTATGGCATAATTTGCCTCTGCTGGGGTCAGTTTCCTACTCAGGTACAGCACTGGGTGTTCTTCCCCATTAACCACTTGCGACAAAACTGCTCCCAAACCTGTAGCAGACGCGTCTGTCTGAACCAGAAATGGTTTCCTAAAATCTGGGGAAACGAGCACTGGCTGGTCACATAGGGCAGACTTCAGACTCTGAAAAGCCTTCTCTGCCTCGGGGTTCCACTTTACCATCACTGACTTATCACCCTTCGTTAAGTCTGTCAATGGTGTTGCCATTGAGGCAAAGTTGGGCACGAACCGACGGTAGTACCCGGTTATGCCAAGGAAAGCCCTCACTTGTTTCTTTGTTACTGGCCTAGGCCAGTTCTGTATCGCCTCAATCTTATTGATCTGGGGTTTAACCAGCCCCCTACCAATGATATAACCCAGGTATCTTGCTTCCTCCAGACCCACTGCACATTTTTCAGGGTTTATGGTTAGGCCTGCATCACTAATGGAGTCTAACACGCCCTGTACCTTACAGAGGTGACTTTTCCAGTCAGACGAAAAAATTACCACATCGTCCAGGTAAGCAGCGGCATAATCACGATGAGGTCTCAAAATCAGATCCATCAGCCTCTGGAAGGTAGCAGGGGCCCCATGTAACCCAAATGGCATTACAACATACTGGAACAGGCCCTCTGGAGTGGAAAAGGCAGTCTTCTCTTTAGCCTCCTCAGTCAACGGTATCTGCCAATAGCCCTTTGTAAGGTCAAGTGTTGTGATGTACCTTGCCTTCCCAAGCCTCTCAACCAGTTCATCCACTCGGGGCATGGGGTACGCATCAAACTTTGAGACCTCATTTAATCTCCTGAAGTCATTACAGAACCTCCACGTCCCATTGGGCTTTGGGATTAGCACAATGGGGCTTGACCATTCACTAGTGGATTCCTCAATCACACCTAATTCAAGCATGCGCCTGACCTCAGAGGATACCGCCTCCCTACGTGCTTCTGGTATCCTGTATGGCTTCAGGTTCACTTTACTGTGAGGCTCAGTTTTAATATGGTGTTTTATGAGGTGGGTACGCCCAGGTAGGTCCGAAAACTTGCGTCTGTTTTCCTGCAGGAACTCCCTCACCTCCTGCTTCTGGGGCACTGACAGTGCCTCTCCTATTGTTACTGGGGGAACGGGTTGCCCCACTTCTTTGACCCCTGCCTGGGTTGCCCCCAAAGACTCCCGATCTTTCCACGGCTTGATCAGGTTTACGTGGTAAACCTGGAAGGGTTTTCTCCTGCCTGGTTGATGGACCTTGTAGTTCACCTCACTCATCTTCTCTACAACCTCATAGGGACCCTGCCACTTGGCTAAAAACTTACTTTCAACGGTGGGCACTAAAACCAGGACCCTGTCCCCAGGATTAAAGGCCCTCAACCTGGCAGATCTGTTATAAATTCTGCTCTGGGCCTCCTGTGCTCTTTGCAGATGCGTTTTAACTATAGGCATCACTGTCGCTATTCGGTCCTGCATCTGAGCCACATGTTCAATAACACTTTTATATGGGGTGGCCTCGGTCTCCCAAGTTTATTTGGCAATATCTAACAAACCCCTTGGATGTCGGCCATAGACTAACTCAAAGGGGGAAAACCCTGTAGACGCTTGGGGCACCTCCCGGATAGAGAACATGAGGTAGGGTAATAGACAGTCCCAATCCCGGCCATCCCTTTCTACCACCTTTTTTAGCATATGCTTGAGGGTTTTGTTAAACCTCTCAACTAACCCGTCTGTTTGAGGGTGGTACACTGAGGTACGGAGGTGAGTGATTTTAAACAACTTACACAGGTCTTTCATGACCCGTGACATAAAGGGCGTACCCTGGTCAGTAAGAATTTCTTTAGGGATCCCCGTGCGAGAGAACATGTAAAACAACTCCCTAGCAATATTTTTGGAGGCCATGTTTCTTAAGGGTACCGCCTCTGGGTACCGGGTAGCATAATCCAATACAACCAAAATGTATTGGTGTCCCCTAGCAGATTTGACAATGGGCCCTACCAAATCCATGGCAACTCTCTCAAATGGTACTTCGATGATGGGAAGTGGCACCAAGGGGCTACGGAAGTGTGGTGTTGGGGCACTTTTCTGGCATGTGGGGCATGACTCACAATACCTTTTTACTTCTTCATACACCCCAGGCCAATAAAACCTTTGGAGGACCCTCTCTTGCGTTTTATTAGTCCCCAAGTGCCCCCCAAACACATGGTTATGGGCTATGTCCAGCACCAGGTGTCGGTATGGTTTCGGCACCAGAAGCTGTTCCACAATTTCCGTGTTAACTTTGGTGACCCGGTACACTAGATCCCCATTCATGGCAAAATGTGGAAATTTCTGGTCAGCTTCGGGTTCCTGTGGTACCCCATTTACTACGGTGACATTTGCCCGTGCAGTTCCCAGAGTGGGGTCTCTCACTTGCTCGGTCCCGAAGTTACCCCGAGACATTTCTAAATCTAAGACCTGTTGGCCGGGTAGGGAAGTTTCTTCTTCTTCCTCCCCAGCTAACACCTGCAAGGGGAAAGAATCTTCACTATACATTTCAGGTGGGCCTACATCCTTTTCATCATGCCCCTTACTGGTATCATTGTTTCCAATGGCCGTCTCACATGACCCATTATTTACAGGGAAGGGTACAGACTCTGCCGGAGTTTGTTCCCCCGCTGCAGAAACGTTCCCCCTTTTCCACAACTCCCAGAACAATGGGAAATCGCGGCCTAATATAACCGGATGCATAAGTCTTTTTACAACTCCGACTTCGTAGGTCACAGTTCCAGATGGGGTCACCAACTTAATGGGGGCCACAGGGTAAGCGACAATATCCCCGTGGATGCATAGCACTCTTATGTGCTTGTTCGGCACGTAGTCCATAGCCACAAGGCCGGCCCGAACCAAAGTCACCAGGCTACCCGAGTCCAAAAGTGCCTTCACGGAGCAGTCATTTATTGTCACCATACAAAAATGTGGCTCAGTCTCTGACTCTGGAATGGCTGCACAAACAGGTTCTGCAAATAGGGACTGACGCCGACTAGCGTCACACACCATGGGCTCTGAGTTAAGAGGGCAATAGGAGGCTATGTGTCCCCACTCATGGCACCTCCAGCACTGGGGGGTCCCTGGCCTCCTTAGTAGGGAGCCCTTTCTAGGATTGTGGGGTCCCAGGGGTTCAGGATCAGTCTTTTGCCCTTGCCCAAACTCTAGAGCCCTGCTCTCTCTCACATTTTTCCATACACCTCCAGCTGGAACTCTCTTACCCAAAGATGTCGCGGGTCTGACAGTCTTGGAAGGTGTTGGTGCCGCAGGGACCTCACGGAGGAAGTCCTCGGTTGCTATGAACCTTTCCACCATGTTGACCAGCTGCTCAGCAGTTCTGGGGTCTCCATGCCCAACCCACCGTTGTAGCTCCGCCGGGAGGGCGCGGAGGTAGTGGTCCACTACCACCTTTTCCACAATCTGGGCTGGTGTAGTGGATTCTGGTTCCAGCCACTTGCGTACAAGATGAATCAGATCATACATCTGGGACCTGGCAGGCTTGTCCATGGTGTATTTCCAACAGTGGACTCTCTTGGCCCGAACAGCGTGCGTAACACCCAGGCGAGCAAGGATCTCCATTTTTAGTTTTGTAAAGTCCCGGACATCCTGCTCCCCGAGGTCATAGTAGGCCTTTTGCGGTTCACCAGTCAGGAAGGGTGCAATCACTTCTGCCCACTCTGCAACTGGCAGTCTCTCTCTCTCCGCCACTCTCTCAAATACGGTGAGGTAGGCCTCAACGTCGTCGTCAGGTGTCATCTTTTGTAAGCCCCGCTGAACGGCCCTCCTCACGTTAACAGTCTCAAGGGGGCTTGCCTCCACTTGTTGGGGCTGAGCCACAACAGTCTCTCTGAGCGCAGCAATCTGCTCCATTAACAGGCGATTCGTTTCCTGTTGTTGGGCCATAGTCTGCTGTTGTGCATGTTGCTGGGCGTGAAAAGCCTCTGCATGAAACTTCCGTTGCTGTTCCAAGGCCTGCTCATGTCTCAGGTTAGCCTGTATCAGCTGCTTTATCACTTCCTCCATTGTGCCGGATGGGCCTTACAGTGCTGCAGCCTTCACTCAGGACATATGCTTCCGGCCCTTTAAATGTCCACAAAATTCAGATGCTGTGTTTTGTCCTGCCGTTGCTCCTAGCACAACTGTGCCCGCATTCTCCACCAATTGTAGGGGACAGCTCACGCATGGGGCGGCAATGACAGTTTCACACAGGTTTCCAACGTAAAAGCGTGTTTATTTAGACGTTGTAGTCACAGAGCACCTTGTAAACAAAACAAACTATAAGCCTGTCCGGCTCTAACTAAACAGCAGGATACCTCTCTAGCAGCCTAAGGTCTGACGCAAAGCAAAGTAACCAGTTTTGTATGGGGTAAAGCTTCATACCTGGTGGGCTGCAGCGCTGGCTGTAGCTGCTCCTTCATTCAGTTTCTCCCTCTCTCTGCAAACCTAACAGCCCTCTCTTTTAAGGCTTCCTCCCCAGTAACGAGCTTAGGAAGCCTCACCTGAGAGCACCTAGGTTTGCTACCATGCCTGGCTGAGGTAACCAGGTGAGATATATATCCCATCAACCACTCTCCCATACACTTTACCACAATATATATATATATATATATATATATATATATATATATATATACATATATATATATATATATATATATATATATATATATATATATATTAGGTTGGTCAAAACCAGTTTATCATTTTAATCCCTCTTTTCCCTCTTGGTATATTGTTCCTTAAATCCTGGAGATTTTTGCCATTTTACCATATTCGTGATCAGATGTAATTCCTCTCTTAAATGCATGCAGATTGCACAAGAATCCTGTTTAGATGGCAGTATACAACATTTTCCACATATGTCACATATATATATATATATATATATATATATATATATATCATACAGAAACACAATCTATAGATAAAACACAAGGTATGCTATCCCCTTTTTAGCTGCTGATAAAAGATGTTGCCCATCTCTCCCTTTTTTCATTTAAAAATAAAGATATTTATATAAATATATTAGGGTTTGTATGATTTGTTTTTTTTTTAAAAAGAATTTCATATTATTTGTGTTTGAAAAAAGAGAGTTATGTTTCTTTCTTTCATGAAACATCCCCAAGGACACTGGAGATCATCCTCTGAGGCCCTTGCAAGAATCAAAAGGTATGCCAGATCAGCAAGCAATATGAATTGACAAACTCATATTTTGTATTATTATGCATGTTGTGTTCTGTATATGGAAAAAAAATATGTATTTTAGAAACCTTGTTTCTTTTTTAGCCAAATGTTGTTTACCTTGGGAAAGTACATTCCTTTATCTTAAACCCCTCCCCCTCTGGCCTCCTATAGCCCTTTTATATATAACCCCGCCCCTTTGGTCACCTAAAACTATTTGCTCTTATTTATCTCTCTTTTTTCCTCTCCTGTTGAGGATCATGCCTTCTGCAGAATACCATCTGAAGCCACGCACTGGCCCGCCCTTCTGTTCATTTTCTTTATCCTTTTCTTGCATTCTGAAACCACTTAGCCCTAATTATTGCTACAAGAGAGCTTCACCTCTCCATTTGTTTCAAATACCTATACTTTTTCAGTAGGCTATAAGCACACGAGCAGGGTCCTCATAAGCCCACCATTCCTGCCATAAACTTTGTATAA
The DNA here is from genome assembly GCF_027358695.1 of Spea bombifrons. Classification (NCBI taxonomy): domain Eukaryota; kingdom Metazoa; phylum Chordata; class Amphibia; order Anura; family Pelobatidae; genus Spea; species Spea bombifrons. Next base: position 47,304,207 of record NC_071091.1, read on the forward strand.
ACTACCATAAGGCTAGATGGCAAGCTCACAGCAAGATTCTTTTTTTTTGTTTAAAGTGGTTTATTGGCATTTTCAACATAGAGAAAGCAACCGTTGCCATTTTCAAAATGTTACATCAGTACATATCATGATACATTAACATGAATACATGCCACATCCTAGACAATCCAAAACTGTAAACAGTGACAAGGAAAGGCACCAAGGGCGCAGCAGTGAATAAAATCACAGACAACATAGCCCTAATGGGTACAGCTTGTGTCTACAGAAAACGTGCATGGTAAGTACGTGTCAAACACTTCACAAGTGGAGGGGGAGGGAAAAGGGGAAGGAGGGGAGAGAAGAAAAAGAAAGAAGAAACAAAGAGAAAAGAGAGAGAGAAAGAGGGGAGGAAGAACCCTCATTGTCGATTTACAGGTGGAGCAGCGAGTGAACCGGCCTAGGGCCAGGGTATGTAGAAAGCCAAGGCTCCCAGATAGCCTCAAACTTCGGCACGGTATCGTGCAATTTGGCGGTGATCTTCCCAATACTGATGAGATGCCATATGTTAGACTGGATTTCACTGAGGGTTGGAGGGGCTCCTTTCCACCTTTTAGCAATAGCCTGTTTGATCGCAGAGCATATCCTGTGAATAAGTTGCTGATTTGGTATGGGCAAGGTGCTGCCTGGAATGTCCATCATAAGGAGTGCCACTTCTGGGGAGAGGCGTATGGTGGTGCCTAGCGCTTTTGACAATTGGGCCGAAAAAGAGGACCAAATAGGCTGAACTAAGCCGCATGTCCACCACGCGAGGAGGTAGGTGCCCCGTTCCCCGCATCGGCGGAAACAGCAATCACTAGAACCCCGAACCATATGTGACAATTGCACGGGAGAAGTATACCACCTTGCGACCACCTTATAAGCCCTTTCTTTAACCAGTGTGTTGATCGTGAGTTTGTGTAGTGTCTGCGCCGCCGAATCCCATTCGTCGTCAGGGTAAGTAGAGAGCAAGTCCGAGTGCCATTGGGATCGATATAGAGGAGGATGAGCGGACGTGACAGAAATAAAGCTGGAGAAATGCGCCGAGATTGATCCCTTAAGCCTTTTTCGAGCCATAAAGCGTCGTTCAAAGATCGTTAGAGTAGACATCTCGCCTCTGGTCAATAAGGAGCGTATAAAGTGCCGTACTTGTAGGTAGCGGAACGTTTCACTTGGAGGTATATACTTGGATTCCCGGAGTGTGGCAAAAGAAAACATCTGTCTGCCGCAAACTAGGTCGCCAAGAGTGGTTAAGCCAAAATCCGACCACCACCGGAACGTCGACGTATGCATGCCTTCGGGGAAAAGAGGATTGGACAACAACGGCGTGAGTGGAGAAAGCGGACCAGCTAAACGTAGTTTGAATCGCCAAGCCCGCCAGAGAAGAAGCGCTGCTGATACAGATGCGGAGGAGGAAGGACCGAGGAGCGTCGGGTTATCCAGCCACAGGACCTGTCTAAGGGTCTGATGCGGAAAGTACGTTTGTTCTATATCTACACACGGTAGGGTGTTGGCTGGGTAGGACCATGCCTCCAATTGAGACACTCGAGCCGCCACATAATATAAGCAAAAATCTGGAACAGCTAGACCCCCGGAGTGCTTCGGTTTATACATAGTAGACTTTTTGACGCGCGCTCTCCTGTTGGCCCACACATAATTGAAGACCGTTGATTGAAAGGCCGCAATCTCGTCTTTCTTGACCGGTATGGGTAGCGCTCGAAAGAGATATAAGATCCTGGGCAATAAGTTCATCTTGACAGCAAATATGCGCCCTAGCCACGATATGTTGTAGCGGGTCCAATGTCGCAGCTCAGAGCGTAAAGTTCCCATGAGAGGCGGAAAATTGGCTTGATACAGTGTTGCAAAGTCTCTGGTGAGGTGTATTCCTAAGTATGTGATAGAGGAAGGTTGCCAGGCGAACTTAAAATTAGTCGCAAGGAGTTGTTGGACATGTGGCTCCAGGTTAACATCTAGCGCCTCACACTTGGAGTCATTGATCTTATAACCGGAGATTCGGGAGAAATCCGTCAGGAGGCGAAAAAGGTTAGGAAGCGAGATTAGTGGGTTCGTCAGGGTGAACAGCAAGATTCTTAACTCCCGATGTGTCTGTATGCATTAATGTATTTTTGTTATGTATGTGTCAACTGCCCCAATTAAATTGTACATTTTTGCGTAACTTAGTAAATAAAAGGTAATAATAATAATTAGCCAGTTAGGAAGCACTTACTTTGGCACCAAATCTATTACCAGCATATTAGCAGGGATCAGGGAGTTGTTCTCCTGCATGCTGTCCAGCTTATGTAATGATAGATCAACTGCCAACATTTTGTTGTTGGCTTTTGTTTTTATTGCTACATTTAGATAAACGGCAGAATTAACCCCTTAAGGACCAGGCTTTAATTTTTCTTTTTGTACCCTTCATGACCGAGTCTGTTTTAACATTTTTTTGCGGCGCTCGTGTTTAACTGCAGTTTTCTTCTCTCATTTAGTGTACCCACACAAGAAGCACCTTTTACTTTTATTTTACAGTTACATACATAGTACATAGGGTTGAAAAATGACCTAAGTCTATCAAGTTCAACCCATCTACCTAACCTTCCTACCCTTCATCCAAAAGAAAAAAAACCTAATTAAGCTACTTTGAATTCTGCCATCAGGGGAAAAAAATTCCTTGTTGACTCCAAAAGGCAATCAGATTTCTCCTTGGATCAATAAGCTCTAGAATATTAATTCCATTTATAGCCCTGTATGTCATGCCTTTCTAAAAAAATATCCAGACCCCTTTTGAAGGCATCTAATGTATTTGATAACACCACCACCACCTCCCTAGGCAGTGAATTCCAAACCTTTATTGTCCTTACTGTAAAGAATCCCTTCCTTTGTCGTCTATGAAATCTCTGCTCATCCAGTCTCAGATGGTGACCTCGGGTCACTGAAGAGCTCTATATTGGCCCTACATTTATTTATATAATGTTATCATAAAATTTTAAAAATAGTTTCCTCATCCATAAATTCTGATGAAAAGCCTGCTATGTAGATTATATTATTTGTTGTGACTTGGCTATTTATTTGCTCTGATATTGCCTCATACACTAAATTTTGTACTGCGTAACATCAGCTTCACCTATGTACATACCAACCATGTAGAAAAAAAATGACCATGCAGAATAGCTGTAACTTGCAGGTTACCTCCAGACATGAGGATGCTCAATAATTAATGAACTAATGCTGTCTGAACTCCGGATTATAATTAAATGATCAGATACATAACCACACATGCACACCTTGTAATACATGCCATCTCTGTTCCCATACTCCCTTCCATACAAATTGTAATTTTAGATACATTATATACCGCATTTTATAAGACAACCCTGATTATAAGATGACCCCCCAAAATTTGAATATTAATTTAGAAAAAAGGAAAAAAACCTGAATATAAAACTATTTTTTTGGATACATAAATCTTTTATTATTCAAAATCAAAGACATACTACGGGATATGCGGTAAATAAGTGCTACTCTTCAAAGCATTAGGAGGACTTACAGATTTATTTAACGAAAACAAACAAGAAAATATTGGCTTAATACATTGATTAAATAAATGACAGGGTATACCTATGACCATGACTTGGCTCATAGTAATTAGTGAGCTGGGATCCATTCATCTGCATCATTGGCTGCAGTACCCATAGTCCACCTGAAGGAGAGCTAAAAGTATACTGGAGGGTATCGAGAGATTCTGGGGACTCTTATTTTGAATGGGCACCACCATCATGTTAAAGGCAGCAGTCTTTCCTGGGTCAAAGGTCAATGCAAAGCTTTCCTTTCAACATAACAAAAATAAAATGTCTCTGAAGTCATGTAAACTTGATGTAAACATATTCAAAACCTTAAAAATCACCAATGAGAATTAATACAGTTTCAGTAAATCTTTTTTTTTTATTAAATAATAAAACATGATTACAGAACAATAGTACAGGTAATTGAAAATCTTGGAAGAGTATAAATATGTTAACGTATACATATTTTCAAGAAAAGCATGGTATCTGTAGTAGGTTCACTCATCATAACAATTACAATTACAAAATTTTAGATATGCCGGGATATTCGACGTTTTATCTCCAAGCCTAACACATCAAAGAGAAGAAAAAAGGGAAAAAAAGGAAAAGGCATCTACATTCATACCACATACACACTTTGTAGAGCTCGAATCTGATAATATTTGATTTAATATGTATTGCCATAGTTAATTGGAAACTTGGCAGTCCAGGACTTCCAGATTGTGTTAAATTTATGTAGTCTCTGATGTTGTCACGGACTGGGTCCAAGCAGATGACTGAAAGGACCCAGCGCGCCCGATGTTTGTATGCAGAAGTCACAGTGCAGTAGTGGAGTTTGGACAGGACTTGGTTGCAGGGTGACCACACTCACCCAGGAGTTGAGCACCTAGGGTTGTGCAGCCAAACACCAGTGCCCTGATATGGCAGCGGATGAAGTCCAGAATGAAGTGAAGATATATTCTGCAGGCATCCTGGAGCAGGCATGAAGCATATCACTTGAATCACGTGCAGGATGCTGCAGGCTGGGAGTATGGAAGCTAAGCAAAGGATATAGCAGAAACATAACAAGCAAGAGACAGGGAGACCAGGCGCGAAACATAACCAGACAAGACATACATGTTACAGGACACTACAGTGAACCAGCCAAGGAATAAACATTACTAGACAAGATATACATGATACAGGGCACAACAAAGGACAGGGAAGAAGGCAAGGAACACAGGGGAAGGAGTGAGGAGCCGGAATCCTCGGACGCTTCTCCTTTAAGCAAGGATAGGCCATATAAACTAGGACATAGGGAGAGGAGAGAGGAACCAGAATCCTCAGATGATACAAGGAAGAAGGGCAAAGGTACATAAGAGACACACAAACATGAATACAGAAACTAGCCTAAGACTGATTGATAACAATTGGAGATTCCGTCACATATGGCCATAGTATGCTTAGCACACCACTACGCCAAAGTACTCCAATGACGGTGGGTCCTAACGCTAATCCCTGCTGACAGTGGTACGAAACAAACCAAACATGTAAACCAAACACATAGCACTGAGACATACCTTAGACTGAAGACTGAGACAAACAGAACATATAGGTGGGGCACACCTTATAAAGGAAACAGAGCTGAAGCAAAGAGCTGAAGCAGAAGCAAGGAATGGAAGAGCAGAACAGAGCAAAAGGAAATCCAGGAATGGATTGAAGCAAAACAGGGAAACCAAAGCAAGACAGATATGCAGCTCCGCAGCCTGGGCAGAACGTGACAGATGTGCTTGACAATACCCGTGTTCCATTAAACATTGATTTTATTTGATTAATCACGTTCTCTATAGTTATTGTTGACGTTTGTTGCCAATTCCTTGGTATAATTATCTTCGTAGCCAACACAAGTGAAGAAGTGCTTTGTCTCGGGATGGTAGGATGTCTTTATTAGTAAGATCTGAAATTAACTCAAACACTTCACGCCAGGTTTGTGTAATTTTACTGCAGTCCCTCCAGATATGTCTGAATGTGCCTTGTACCAGATTACATCTCCAACACATGGGAGATGAATTCTGTTTAATTTTGGCTAGTCTGACAGGAATAAAATACCATTGAAGCATGATTTAGTGGTGCAGTTCTTACATATTTAAGCAATGGGAGGCTCTGTTTATTCCCACTAAGCTATTTATCCATTGTTTTTGGTCAACTTGAATGCAGAGGTCTTGTTGCCAGGAAGTCAAGGCGTTAATACGTAATGGTGTTTCAATTTCCTCCAATATAGTATAGCATCTCTTCAGACCTTTAGTAACTATCTCTCGAGAGAACAATTCCTAAATCTGTACGCATAGGTCCTCTATGTATAGATGCTTATTTAAATAATGCTTAATCCTTAATAAATTAAGACTCCAAATTATTAAGATTAAAATCCCCATAGAAAAAATGGTTTCATCTTATTTTCAATCAGTATATCTTTAACTCTTTTATTTCTAAGGTTGCACCATTTCCTAAGATTCAGATGAGAAATATTATTATGTTGTATTTCTAGCAGGGCTAATGGGATAATTTTATTTCTCAATCCTATTCAATGTTTAAAAGAGTACCAGAATTCCACTGAACTTTTGAGAGAAATGGGAAGAGATTTTGATATTATGTGAAACCTATCCTGATGCAGCCGTAACAGGCATTCCAGATTAGACAAATCAGTTCTTGTTCTATACGAAACCAATCTTCGTTGGTGCTATGCTTATATTGGATCTTTAGAGTGTGTAAGAGCAAACTGGCCTGTACGTATCTCCCCAAACAGGGCACGTTTGCATAAAGGATTTTCCTGGAGATTCTAGGTTTTTGTCTTTCCAGACACATTTTTCGATATTTTTTTGGAATATTTGTATCCAATAATTCGGAAGGCTAATAGGTATCATTCTTAACATATATAGCCATTGGGGAATTTTATAGCGTGACAGGAGGCTCATATTTTGCATATTTTGCATATCTTCCTTTACTTAGACCTCACAGCAGCAAAGGAGAAAAAACAATGTAAACAAATCAGAGACAGTCCTAGCATATATAAGTCCCATTCAGCAAGACTTCCTCCTCTTCCTTTGCTACTCCTCACGCAGGTCAGTCACATTTCTCTCATTTGTCTAGTGGGTGATCTTTGCGTGCTGTTTTGTCTTCTGAGACATTTGCTACCCATTTTTCTCATGCACTGGTATTATTTCATTTTTATTATTAAAATTATTGTTATTTATAGTATATACATCTGTGCCTAAACATATGTTTCATTTAGAACTTTCTCCCTCCCCTTTAAAGTTTTTTTCCCCTAGTTTACCTTCATACTTTTTCCTCTGACTTCCCTGCTTCTGTCCAGTGCTCTCACCTGGATCTCGCGATTTTTCGGCGGCCATCTTGGACCTATTGGTCCGTTTTTTACAGGTTTTCAATTCTGTTTTTTTGTTTTTGGTATAGCATTTGGGGTTGGGAGAGCACTAGCTTTCATATCAAGTTAATGTTTTCCACCTAGCTTGTTCCTTTGCTAATTTCAGAACTTGCGGTGGCCATCTTGGTGGGGGCATATCTAAAATTTTGTAATTGTTATGATGAGTGAACCTACTACAGATACCATGCTTTTCTTGAAAATACGTTTTTCCTTCCTGCGTTTTTTTCTGTGGTGTTTTAGTGTTGGTGGTTTTATAGCTACATATAGTCTTTATTTCAGGTGAGCCCTGAGATTAATCTGTGCCATTAATTCCATAAATCCTTCTCCTGTGAGTGAGCCTGACAACTTTAACCCCTGCTTTCAGATTTGGGAATTTAGATAATTATCCCTAATACATTTATTCTTGCCTCTATATTATATTTGAAAAATCCATCATGGCTGATACAGCTTCTGGCTCTAATGCCCCCCTGCTGATATCCAAGCCTGGATTCAGGTGGCAATTAAAGAGGCTCTGGCCAATTTAACCCCGGCCCAGCCGGCGTCCACCATCCCTCAGGTCTCTTTGTCTCAACCCTCAGGCTCTGATTCAGAGAGCTCTGCAGGGTCCCCACCTCCCAAAAGACCTTGGAAAGGATCTAGCGCTCATGCCAATAAAGGCAAAGGTCCGACTAAACGTGGCAAACGCCACGCAGATCATGCTTCAGCAGGACCTTCCACATTAGCAAACCGTTCGGGGGATGCACCTGATTATACACCTCCCTCGGGAGATGCCCGTGATTACTCCTCTGACGAGGACTCAAATTTTCAGTTGACCCAGGAACATGGTTCAGGTGAGCCCTTAACCAGTTCAGAGGCTGCATTGCAATGCGCAGACCCTTCGGAAGCAGACCTAGCTTACACCCCTCAGGGTGAAACCCTATTTGACCCCCGTTTTATTCGCCACCGTAGGTCGGCTGAGTGGACACCACCAGACCATATAGCCCGCTATTTGCAGGTCTGGATGCGCAAAGCCTTAGATAAAGAGGTGCGCAATAAACTTAGGGCCGAATGCCCTCGTCCCACTATCCCGGGCAAAGTTACGGCCACCCCAGAATTCGATTCTTTCATGGTCAAATACATGAACAAAAAGGGTAGAGACCCACGTAGGGGTTTGGAGAAGGGTCTGAAATCAGCACAGGATAAATTATTAGATGTTTCTGGTCCTATGACTCAGATTTTTGTGCTGGCTGATGAGGCAACAGCCCAAAATTCTCCCCTTGACCCAGGGCTAATCAAAGATTGGGTACAGCGGGGGTTATGCCTGTTAGGCAACGCCAACGCAGCAATTTCAGCCGAACGCCGCAAGGCAGCGCTGCTTAGAATTGACCCCCGGCTGGCCGATATGGCTGATAAAGAACTTCGTCCCAAAGCAGATGGCAAATTATTTGGGGATCCCTTTATCTCTGAGTTACGCAAACATGCGAGTAATTACACCACAATCAATAAGGTCGAGACTTCTCTTAAGAAAGTATTTCAAGCGCAAGGTGTTTTTCACCCATCAATGCTTTTAGGGATAACACTGGGTCGTAGAGAGAAATCAAAACGTCATCCGCGTATAGGCTAATTTTGTTTTCTGTATCCCCGATCTTAATCCCCTTGATATCACCATTGTTCCTGATCCTGGACGCCAAAGGTTTTATGGTAAGAACATATAACAGAGGTGCCAAAGGGCATCCCTGCATAGTACCATTGTTGATATTGAACCAGTCTGATTTAAATCCTTGACCTATTACTCTAGCGGTTGGACTTGCATATAATGACATTACAGAATCGATGAACCCTTACCCAAACCCATAACAACGTAATGACTCCTCAAGAAAGGTCCAGTCGACTCTATCAAAAGCCTTTTCGGCGTCCAGGAACACAGTAGGAATCTTATATGAGGATACATATTCCACAAGGTCAATTATTTTACGCGTGTTGTCGTTAGATTGTCTACCCTTAATGAAGCCTGTTTGGTCCTTATGGATTAACTGGGGGGCTAATTAACTTTAAGCGTTCAGCTAGGATGGCAGAGTATATTTTTGTATCAACATTAATTAGAGAAATCGGCCTATAGTTAGCCATGTGTGTACCATCTTTCCCAGGTTTAGAGATTGGGAGAATAGATGCCTCTAGCATGCCATTAGGAAAGGTCTTCGTGTTTTTAATGTGATTAAATATGTTTGTTAATTGAGGCGATAACAATTTAATACATTTTTTATAGAATAAAGCTGTAAAGCCGTCAGGTCCGGAAGCCTTGTTCGATTTCATTGATTTTATCGCTTTCCAAACTTCATCGTCTGTAAAAGGATTATCTAGCTGTTCATCAAGTTCCTTTGATATTTTTGGCAGTTTAGATTCTAATAGGTATTTATTATTATTATCTTTTATTTATATAGCGCCAACAGTTTACGCAGCGCTTATTTCCTAATATGTTCCCTGTCCTGATTTTGATCAGAGATGTTATACAGAGTTGAATAGAATTCGCCAAAGGCATTCCCTATCTTTTCCGGGCTGTACAAATGGTTATTGCCATTACTGGTATACATTTTTACAAGGGACATAACATATAGTGTTCTTACTTTGTGCTTGGGCCTGCCCAGAGAACAGGAGTACTAAATAAAGCACCAAAAGAGGGGTTAACCCCATGGTTGGTACTGGTGTCTCTCTGCTTAGTAAGTAGTCTCAATGTCTCTTCACACAGAAGGTGTGCAAAGATACACAAAATAGCACATGGGGCAGAACGACCAGCTTTTTTGGATGAGTAAAAGATTTTTCAAATAAAAGTGAGAAAAAGTATTTTTTTTCAATTTGACCATCATATTTTTTTTTTATATAGGAAATTAGATGATATGATCAAAATAATTACAGCTAAACACGAGCACCGCAAAAGGGTTAGAACAGCCTTTGGTCCCAAAGGCAGTGGTGGAATTAAATTTTTTCAGTAACCACTTCTGAGATTTTGTACTAAAAAATAAAAACCTCACAAACACTCAGGCAGTCTCTCTCACACACACACTCACTCAGTCTCTCTCACACACACACACACACTCAGGCAGTCTCTCACACACACACACAGACTCAGGCAGTTTCTCTCTCACACACACACACTCACTCAGGCAGTCTCTCTCTCACACACAGAGACTCAGGCAGTCTCTCTCACACACACACACACACTCACTCAGGCAGTCTCTCTCTCACACACAAACACACACACACAGAGACTCAGGCAGTCTCTCTCACACACAGACAGTCTCTCTCTGTCTCACACACACAGACTCAGACAGTCTCTCTCACACACACACAGACTCAGGCAGTCTCTCTCTCTCACACACACACACAGACTCAGGCAGTCTCTCTCACACACACACAGGCAGTCCGTCTCACACAGAGACTCAGGCAGTCTCTCTCTCTCACACACGCACACAGAGACTCAGGCAGTCTCTCTCTCACACACAGAGACTCAGGCAGTCTCTCTCTCTCGCACACAGAGACTCAGGCAGTCTCTCTCTCATACACAGAGACTCAGGCAGTCTCTCTCGCACACAGAGACTCAGGCAGTCTCTCTCGCACACAGAGACTCAGACAGTCTCTCTCGCACAAAGAGACTCAGGCAGTCTCTCTCACACAAAGAGACTCAGGCAGTCTCTCTCACACAAAGAGACTCAGGCAGTCTCTCTCACACACAGAGACTCAGGTAGTCTCTCTCACACACATAGACTCAGGCAGTCTCTCTCACACACAGAGACTCAGGTAGTCTCTCTCACACACATAGACTCAGGCAGTCTCTCTCACACACAGAGACTCAGACAGTCACACATAAATAAGTAAAATTTACTGTAAAAATGCTCTTTGAACAATTTCAAGCTGTTTAGCAAATAATATAAATAAAATATATATATATGAAAAGCAGTTAATCAAAGTGTTCAATAGAAGTCTGGAAAAAGTATGCACTGGTGCTTTTTAGATAATTGATTGTGAATTCTTTATGTGACAAATGCTATTAATAAAACAAAGAGCCACTAAACATTTTTGTAAATCTACTTTTTGAAAACAAGGTGAAAACTGCAAGAAACTATTTGACTCATATTGTCAAAAATCTATTATGCCTCCTTCGATGTTTTACTGGAGTCAAGCTATCAGATACTTTCACATCAGTGGTCATGCCATCAGACGCTTTTTCTTTAGATTAGCAAAAGATGCCTTAGACCTGGAAATGTGATCACAATCATATAATGTTACAATTTTTAGTGGATTTTGCAGAGTTCTCACACAAATATATCTCCCTGCAAAATTAGATACGTTTATTAAACAATTTAAAGGTAAATATCAGCTCATATCTAGCAAATTACCTTTTATTACATTTCAGCATATATTACAAAATTCCACCGTTGGACCAACACATTTACACTGCACATATCTCACACACACACCCCTATATAATATGTTACAATATGGTGCATTTTTAATGTGGAAATTTAAAGATATAGCACCCCAAATATCAGCGCAGTACTTGATAAATATCATATTTCAACCTTCTACATGGGGTTAAAAAAAATCCCCCATTGGACCAATACAGTTACACTGCACATATCTCAAACACAACCCCCTCTATTATTTCTGAGAATATCCCATTTGCTATTTATTGGGCTGATATTTGGGGCACTGTATCTTTAAATTTCCACAGTAAAAATGCACTATATTCTCAGAAACAATAGAGGGGCATGTGTTTGAGATATCTGCAGTGTAACTGTATTGGTCCAATGGGGGAATTTTTTTTAACCCCCTGTAGAATGTTGAAAAAGGGCAGTTGCTGTCTACCGGGATGATATTTGGGGAGCTATAGCTTTAAATTTCCACTGTAAAAATGCACCATATTCTCAGAAATAATAGAGGGGGTTGTGTTTGAGATATGTGCAGTGTAACTGTATTGGTCCAATGGGGGAATTTTTTTTAACCCCATGTAGAATGTTGAAATATGACATTTATCAAGTACTGCACTGCTATTTGGGGTGCTATATCTTTAAATTTCCACAGTAAAAATGCACCTTATTGTAACATATTATATAGGGGTGTGTGTGTGAGATATGTGCAGTGTAAATGTGTTGGTCCAACGGTGGAATTTTGTCATATATGCAGAAATGTAATAAAAGGTAATTTGCTAGATATGAGCGGATATTTACCTTTAAATTGTTTAATAAACGTATCTAATTTTGCAGGGAGATATAAATCCACTAAATATTGTAACATTATATGATTATAATCACATTTCCAGGTCTAATGCACCTTTTGCTAATCTAAAGAAAAAGCGTCTGATGGCATGACCACTGATTTGAAAGTGTCTGATAGCTTGACTCCAGTGATGTTTTATCAATTGCATTTGTCACATTAAAAAAATCTCAAGCAATCATCTAAAAAGCACCAGTGCATACTTTTAATTACCATTAATTAATAACATTAATTAACTCTGTCCCCAGTGTCCCATAGGCCCATGTTTAGTGACTGGTGCGAACCGGCTGAATCCCACCACTGCCCAAAAGGTACAACGAGTAAAAAAACAGCCTGGTCCTTAAGGGGTTAAGGAAACAGCTTTTCAAACATTACGTTTACTATAATAAATACCACTTTAACATCTGAATGTCGGTAAGACACAAATTTTGACATTGTTTTACCAACAAGCGTGGTGATCCACAGATGATTATGCAACATGGAAACGGGTTATGTCAACAATGAAGATTCCCCAAGAAGCCTGATATTGCAGAGTAAACAAAAACAATAAGAAACTGCATGAAAACCATGCCGACCTCTATCTAGAAATATGAAGTTGGCTAAATAATAAGCTAACTTTTTTGAATAAGATGCAAAATTCAACATCCTTTTCCAAATGACTCCATCCTTATCAAGATATGATAAATATATATATATATATAGATAGATAGATAGATAGATAGATAGATAGATAGATAGATAGATAAGAATCATGCAGGGTAGCAATCATTTTACTACAGCCGTGTCCAGCAATGTATTTTTCAGAACCACTCCTGTTCAAACACTTTAAGGTGATCAGTCAACTCCTTGTCAACAGATACACTATCACCCCTGTACCTCGGAAATCACTAGTATTATTTTACCCGCTCATACCGCTTTTAATGGACCCTTATCTGTGCGATGTGTATCACGTGATTCAATGAGTCACATGACAGTGCTAGTGTGTTTCTCTACAGGAAGTGGAAGGCGATACCGTTTTTCTTAAGAGGTAAGATTAGATATATCACAAAAGTACGTACGAATGTTATTCACTGGAGTCTGTTAAAATGTATGGTATGGATACAGTTATGCGTATAATGCTTGTGTGTACGCAGTTTACTTACTGGCTGTATAGTTCTGAAGCTTGCGCTATAAAAGACAAGAATCATGGCGTCAAGTAGACGTTTTCTTTACAGAGCGTGCAATGTGTCTGACGGTTAGCGATGTTAGTACGCAGGACTCCTCTCGTTGAAATTCATTGGTATTGGTCGCAATTCCTCTCTAGGTTTATGTTTCAACTCAAGCGACAGCCGTCTTCGTTGAGCGGTGCTGTCTGAATTGACATTGATCAGTATAGCCTGTTAACTGCTGTTGCCCGGTATTATTGTTTTGTCAACCCACATGTTATAGGCTTCCATTTATAATTAGGTATTTTTTGTCAAGGATAATGTATTACTTACAAAAAACTTTTATCTAACTTTTTTGTTAATTCTAAGCGTTTATATATTTCATATGTTGAAACTTGTTTGATGTGTGTATATCTGTAATGCTGTAATTAGTTGACAGGCATGCCAAATCCTTACCATCTTTTCCCCTAAAAATAGGTGTTCACCTCCTTAGTGGGACCCCCACCATTTAGTATTATTAGTATGAGATTAACAATACAGTCTCAAAATAGTGTGCTGTTTTCTTTGTTAAACGTCTTGAGTGCTAGGGTTTCTTCATAATAGAAAAAAAAAACCCTCACTTCATATATTCTCTTCTCAGAATCCTCACAAAATTAGCTACATTGGCTTAAAATTCCCTCAAATGTAACAATGCAGGTGTCCTTATTTTGGAAATACCTTATATATATATAAATATATATATATATATATATATATATATATATATATATTTCCATACTCTTCCCAGTAGTTATAACATATTACAAGGTGTATATCAGATTCAAAACCCCCCCGATATCCCATAGTGCACTCATAGATTCACAGACTTGTTCACAGCACACTGACACAATACTTTTATAAATAAGTACAGGATGAATCTTCACTGCCCCCAGGATTTAGATTACCCTTAGTTTGCCCCCCTTTACCTCTGACTGCACCTTAAGTTAACCTTTATTAAATTAATTAAATTAACCCAAAACACCCCCATTGACCATAACTGCCCCTAAATTAACCCAAAACACCCCCATTGACCATAACTGCCCCTAAATTAACCCTAAACACCCCATTAACCATAACTGCCCCTAAATTAACCCCCACCTCCCCTAACTCTCAGCAGCCCAAACATTAATGTTATACTCACAGTTAGATGAGTTCCTGAGCAGTGTGGACGCTATAAGGAAATGGTCAGGGCCAATCGTAAGTGTGACTGCAGGGAGGGACTGTAAGTAGTAACTGCTGTGACTCACACTGAATGAAATGGATTATAAAACGAGGGGTATTTTATAATCGATAAAAATCGATTCAACTAATCGATAGTTGGCAAGGTTTTTCATTGTCGATTATTATCGATTAGTTCAGGCTTTGACAAATTTGTTGTGAATCTAGGCACCAGCTAAAAAAGTTAGGAGCCAGGATTTTTTTAAAACTAACAGTTGGTCAGGAGTGATCTGATCATCGTCAGTCCACTTACTAAACTCGCAGCATTTGACCTGGAAGCACCCTGGACTTTCAGGTCAGTGCTGTTTCTTTTTTTTTTAATTTTTTTTTTATTTAATTTTAAATTGTTTTTTTAAACTCTTTCAATGCTGATGTTCAATTGGAGCACAGCATTGACTGATATTTAGTCCCCACAAGCTTGTGGGGACAAATGTTAACCCCTGCAATGCCACGAATGTGTCGTACACAATTGTGGCATTGAAGGGGTTAACGCTGCACTGTCGCTCTCATGGAGCAATCAGGCAGCAGGGGAGGGTTGGGGCTGGTCTCCACACTCATGTGGAGACCGAAGGTCCCTCTCCCCATGTCCCTGAAGCTGCCTCTGTCTATAGACCAGCCACTGCAGGGAGGAGTCTCTTTGATGGCTCCTGTAGGCTTCCATGCCTACAGGAGTCATCAAAGGGCTTGTGGGGGCTCGTTTTTGCTGTTGCTGGTCTTCCAGGCAGACCACCAGCAGCAGAGCCCCGTACAAAACGGGGATTGACCCCTAAAATGCAGCGATCGTGGCATTGAATTCTCAGTCGCTATGTCGACCTGGCGCCTGGGATTTGTCGAGCCCTGGATTAGTTGTTGCAGCCCTAGAACCTACTCTCACCTACTACACAGTGGGCACACAGAGCAGCTTATACTGCTACCAAAACCTTTTTAACCCCTTAAGGACCTGGCTGTTTTTTTGTACCCTTTATGACCAAGGCTGTTTTAACACTTTTTCTGTGCTTGTGTTTAGCTGTAATTTTCTTCTCTCCTATATGATCATATCATCTAATTTTATATATATATATATATATATATATATATATATATATATATATGTAATGAAAAATCACCCAAACACACACACACACGCCAGGACAGGCTCTGCCACACCGACACCCAAACACACACACAAAAACCGGGACAGGCTCTGCCACACCTAAAGCCAAACACACACCAGGACAGGCACTGTCAGACCAACACCCAGTCACAACGTCAGGACAGACAACACGTCAGGACAGGCTCTCCCACAACGCCACCCAAGCACACACCAGGACAGGCTGTGCCGCACCGACACACACATACCAGGACAGACTCTGCCACACCGACACACCAGGAGAGGCTCTGTCAGACCAACACCCAGACGCACACACACACCAGGACAGGCTCTCTTAGACCAACACCCAGACACACACACCAGGACAGGGTCTCCCACAACAACACCAGGACAGACTCTGCCACACCAACCCCCAAACACACACACACCAGGACAGGCTCTGCCACACCAACCCCCAAACACACATACACCAGGACAGGCTCTGCCACAACGACACACAAACACCAGGACAGGCTCTGCCACACCGACAACCAAATACACCAGGACAGGCACTGCCACAACGACAGCCAGCCAGACACAAGCACGCCAGGACAGGCTCTGCCACACCGACACCCAGACACACACACACCAGGACAGGCTCTGCCACGACGACACCCAAACACACACACACATACCAGGGCAGGCTCTCCCACACCAACACCCAAACACACACACAAAAACCGGGACAGGCTCTGCCACACCTAAAGCCAAACCCACACACCAGGACAGGCACTGTCAGACCAACACCCAGACACACACGCCAGGACAGGCTCTCCCACAACGCCACCCAAGCACACACACCAGGACAGGCTGTGCCGCACCGACACACACATACCAGGACAGACTCTGCCACACCGACACACCAGGAGAGGCTCTGTCAGACCAACACCCAGACGCACACACACACCAGGACAGGCTCTCTCAGACCAACACACACACCAGGACAGGGTCTCCCACAACAACACCAGGACAGACTCTGCCACACCAACCCCCAAATACACACACATCAGGACAGGCTCTGCCACACCAACCCCCAAACACACATACACCAGGACAGGCTCTGCCACAACGACACCCAAACACAAAACACCAGGACAGGCTCTGCCACACCGACAACCAAATACACCAGGACAGGCACTGCCACAACGACACCCAAACACCAGGACAGGCTCTGCCACACCGACAACCAAATACACCAGGACAGGCACTGCCACAACGACAGCCAGCCAGACACACGCATGCCAGGACAGGCTCTGCCACACCGACACCCAGACACACACACACCAGGACAGGCTCTGCCACGACGACACCCAAACACACACGCATACCAGGGCAGGCTCTGCCATACCAACACCCAAACACACCTACCAGGACAGGCTCTGCCATACCAACACCCAAACACACACACACACACACCAGGACAGGCTCTGCCATACCAACACCCAAACACACACACCAGGACAGGCTCTGCCACAACGACACCCAAACACACACACCAGGATGAACTCTGCCACACCGACAGCCAGCCAGACACACGCACGCCAGGACAGGGTCTCTGCCACACCGACACACACACACACACACACGCACCAGGACAGGCTCTGCCACAACGACACCCAAACACACACACACACCAGGGCAGGCTCTGCCACACCCAAACACACACACCAGGACAGGCTCTGCCATACCAACACCCAAACACACACACACCAGGATGAACTCTGCCACACCGACACCCAGACACACATGCCAGGACAGGCTCTGCCACACCGACACCCAGACACAGACAGGCGCTTGTAGTGGGGGGGCAGGGGGCTTGTAGTGGAGGGCCCACTAGCCCTGTTCCCCCCCACTACAGCCACTGCCCCCCCACTGTGGGGGGACAGGTGCTGCAGTGGGGGGATAGGTAGTGTAGTGGAGGGGATAGGTGCTGTATGGGGGGATATAGTTTGGAAAAGAGGCTGAGGGAAAATTAGTTGATTTATAAAATTAAAAACAAAATTTATTAAAAAAAATATATATATTGGAAGATGGCCGCTGGAAGTGCGTCCATCTTCAAATTCCACTACCTCGGACGGCGGCCTGCCGCCGCGGATGATTTTTTTTCCTGCCATTCAGGGACACACTATGAAGCAGATGAGATTACACAAACAGGTTTATATATATTTATACACTGATGCACACCGTCCCATACATATAAAATACATATCTCACATACACCCTGATTCACATATACTATTATATATTAATTATTAAGAAGCTTTGGAAACCATGTTGATTTCAGATTTACCATATTTCTCGATTATAAGACGACCCTGATTATAAGACGACCCCCCAAATCTGAATATTAATTTAGGAAAAAAAGAAAAAGCTTTAATATAAGACGACCCTATAGGAAAAAAGTTTTACCAGTAAATGTTTATTCATGTAAACTATTTTTTTTTAATAAAAGCTGTGATTGAGAAAAATTATTTTGGTTTTATTTCCTTCTATTTTCCAACCTACCCCCCCCCCCAGTTATGCACGTCTGCCCCAGAAATGCCTTATACCCCCTATATGCCACTGTGCCCCATGATATGCCTTTTAACCCTATATGCCACTGTGCCTCATGATATGCCTTTTAACCCTAAATGCCACTGTGCCCAATGATATGGCCTTATACCCCTATATGCCACTCTGACATTAAGGGGGTTAAAAGGCATATTATGGGGCAGAGTGGCATATAGGGAGGTTTAAGGCACTTCAGGAGGCAGAGTGGCGTATTGAGCGTTAAAAGGCATTTCTGGAGGCAGAGTGGCATTAAGGGGGTTAAAAGGCATTTCACAGAGTGCCTCCAGAAATGCCTTATGCCCCCCATTTAACACTCCCCTGCCCCCCCCCAAACTTACCGGTGCTTCTGACTCCCCTGTCATGCAGCCAGGGCAACTTGTAGATGTCTACGCGATTCGCGTAGACAACTTACGCTGCAGCCGGAAGGAGGTGTGGCTAGCAGCGGGGGTTGTCTGCGTCCATCGCGCAGACCTTCCCCGACTGTCATAATTCTGCGGGACCGGGAACTCTGATCTCTGACAGCCGGGGAAGGTCTGCGCGATGGACGCAGACAAACCCTGCTGCTAGCCACACCTCCTTCCGGCTGCACACCGGGGACTCCGAAGCACCGGTAAGTGGGGCGGGGGAAACAGGAGGATCCAGGTCCCCTGCAGATGTGGATCTTAGTCGTCTCATAGTCAGACCTATTTGAGGTCTGATTATAAGACGACCCCGATTATAAGACTGATAAGACTGCTCTGAAAAAAACCTTGTCTTATAATCGAGCACTACGGTAATAGTATACATACTCATTACAGACATGAGTAGCTATAGAATGTTAACCCCTCTAATACCATGAGTAGATTCAGATAATTAACTCCTCTATTACCAGACATTACACACATAGTCACACAAACACAGTCACACAAACACTGTGACAAACTGACAAACACAGTCACACACATAGTCAAACATTCCTGGTGCTTGCTGCAGCTTAATCTGAGTTGGTGTGAAGGAGGAAGTCATCAGAAGAGGCTTCTGAACTCTCAGGCAATCAGGAGAGTTGAGAAGTCTCCCCTGATTGGCTGAGACCTCCTTCACTCAGACTTCTCATTGAGGCTGCCCAGGACTTAAAGTCCCATTGCGGTCACCCTAGCCCCAAACTGGCAGTATGACTGCCAGTGGGCCCCCGAAGGTTAGTGGGCCCTGGGTAAATGCCCACTTTGCCCGCTAAATAAAGCGGTCTTGGCATCACATTAACCGATATAAAAGGGGTGGCATCAATACACAAGGGAGGAGGGTTGGCTGAAGACAACAAATGAATCAATGCACATGGGTGTGGTGGCATTAATGCACAAAGGTATGCAATACACAAGCTTGTGGGGCAGAACACAAAAGCAAAAGGGGGGCCTGGCTGGGGCATTAATACACAAGGGGCAAAAATATAAAAGGGGGGATTAATGACAAAGCAGTGACAAATACAAGGCATGCTCCTGGCCACAAAAAGCCAAGTGAAAAACACTAATATATTATATAGAACATTTGGTGTGTCACATAAGAACATATTAAATTATCTGCTTAACTTAAACGCCCATGACGTTTGGTTCTTGTCATTTTTACGTGTAAACTTAAGATCGGTTAAATAAAAGTTTGTTAGTTTAAAAAAAAAAAAATCATTTTCGGTTTCGGCCAAGTGAATCCTGAATATTCAGTTTTGGTCCAGCGTTTTCTTTTCGGTGCATCGCTATAATTAATTGAAACTCCAAGAAAGTATAGGTCTTTCCAGTTTCATGCTGTCACGCGCTCTGCCGCGGCTCTCTCTCCGGCCGCTCACGCCGGCTCATCGGGCGCCGGCAGCCCCACCTCCATCCCGCACGCCCGTCGCCGCCGGGTCACGCGCGCCCGCCCACGCTGCGGGCACATCGACGCGCCCTCCACGCACGCGCGCCGGGACCACGGCGGTGACGCGCGGTCTAGTAGAGATGCCAGACGCGACCCATCTGATTGCATCCGACGCACTCAACGGCGCGGCCTATGAAGTGAGTGCCTTTTTCCTATTTAAACCCCATTTGTTTTCCATGTATTTGCCAGTTCTAAGCGTTATTTAGCTGTGGGTGTGCTATTTCTCGTTCTGCTTTATCTCTGCCTTGTGTACCGACCTCTTGCCTGTTTAAACGACCACGAATCTTCTCTGTCTGCCTACGAACCCGGACCTGTTTACCGTTTTTGCACCTGATCTACCTGCCCTGACCTCGGATTGTTTTTGTTTTGACCTTGCTGCCTGCTGTTGCGGGACTTTCTCTAAGCTATGCTTACCTGCATTGTTGGATCCAGCTCGTGTCCTGACCGTAACACACATTTTGTTGTACAGCACTTATGCGTAGAACATGCCAGCCTGAGTCAGGTAGATGGCAACCTTTCTGTACCATGTTTTGGCAACATCATTGTGGCCTAGGGAAGACAGTGGATTTTATATTGTATAACTTTATGCCGTACATTTATGTGATATGCTGCTTCAAATGCACTCTCTCCTTGAAAAGAACAAGGGACTCGTTATATGGGACATTCTGCTACGGTGTGTATGTTTCTGAAAATGTATTGGGGGAGGGATAATGGGCCTTATTTTCTGCAGTTGGTCATTTAAAGTTAAATTATTATAATGCCCATAGTTAGGTCAAAGGCCCGTCATTTCCTAATTTTGTAGGGGTCTGTGGGGTGCCAAGTTAGACATCTGCTCCCTTGGTCAGCTGCAAGACACTGGGCAGCATAAATGTTAGTTTGAGATGTTCGCAGCTCAAAAAATAGAACTGGGGGGGAGCAAATTTTGACAAAATTGGCTCACTGGCATCAATAACATGTGGTGCCAGCAGTTGCAATAAATAGGATTTCAGGTTTCAACATATTTGGTGGTACCCAACATTGGTCAGGGACAGGTTCCATGCACCTCGTTTTAGGAGGTGGAATGTGGTCATCAACATCATCTGACATGATAGATATTAGCCCAATATCTGACACTGTCAGAGTGGCTTTGTCAGGGACATCTGACTCTTCTGTGCTGTAGAAGCATTCCACTTTACACTTTTTTTCCCTTCCTAACCTGCCTCCCATTTCCCTCATGCCACCCACCAAACTAACCTAATACTATACAGTGGCAAGAAAAACTAAGTTACAAGCATTTATATATAAACGTGTTTCAAAATATTCTACGATCTTCAGCTAACATTCAATAATGAACAAAGACGATCTGTTTTAACTAATAACTTTGTTCTTTGTGCCCAAAACATTCACATGGTATGTGGCTTGGAAAACATATTTGAACAAAAGCTAGTTTGAGTTAAGAGTCCTAATCAATGAAATGGAATTGGAGGTGTGCTTTAGATGCTTTTGGTTTTGACATCCTCTAGAAGCATCTGCTAATTTGAACCATACCTCACAAAAATAAATCTCAGAAGACCTACAATCAAGAATTGATGATTTGCCATGGAAGGGACTCTTCGTGTCATGGTTAGGCAGAATAAATATATATAATCCCCAAATGGCTTTATATGTTAAGAATGATCCCTATTAAGCTCCCGGAACATTGGATACAAACATTTCAAAAAAAATATTGAGAAATTTATCTTCTACATACATTAAAGATCCAATACAAGCAGAGTACCAGTGAAGATTGGTTTCGTATAGAACAAGAACTAATAGGAATGCCGAATTTAGAATGTTTATTATTGCATCATGATAGATTTCACAAAATTTCGGAATCTCTTCCCATTTCTATTAAAAGTTCAATGATATTTTGGCATTCTCTTAACCCCTTCGTGACAAAGGCTGATTTTACTTTTTGCACCCTTCGTGACAATGGCCGTTTTAACATTTCTGCGCTGCTCGTGTTTAGCTGTAATTTTCTACTTTCCCGTTTACTGAACCCACACACATTATATATTGTTTTCTTCAGGACAAGAAGGGCTTTCTTTAGATGACATTGTTTTGATTGTATCGTATTATTTACTATTAAAAGTATAAAATATGGTGAAACATTTAGAAAAAAATGACTTTCTAACTTTTAGTTGAAAAATCTTTTACTTATCTATAAAAGGTAATAAAAAAACCTGCTAAATAGATTCTACTATTTGTCCTGAGTTTAGAAATACCCAATGTTTTTATGTTTTTTTGCTTTTTTCTACACATTATGGGGCAATAAGTACAGGTAGCGTTTTGCTATTTCAAAGCCATTTTTTCCAAATCTGGTAATTCTTCCCCCCATGTGCCATTTCGGGTATCTTTGAACCTGGCCAATGCAATTTACCCCATCAAGTCATATATTTTTGAAAACTAGACAGCCCAGGGTATTCCAAATGCTAGTATTTTAACCCTTTCCAAGCACTTATTCTACCATCAGCCTTTGTCAAACTTTATGGTAGTAATTTTTTTGCATTTGTTTTTTCACACACATTTTACTTCCCAATATGTGTTCAGCAACATCTCCTGAGTACAGCGATACCTCACATGAATGATTTTGCCTGGCTGTTTGGGGGCAAAAGGGCCACATTTGGGGCATGCACATTTTTCAATGTTGAACTTTGGCATTTGGGGATCCACTGCCCATGCCCTATTTGATACATCTTTGAGCCGGGCCATTTCAGTGTGCCCAATAAACCCATATATTTTTGAAAACTAGACGCCCCAGGGTATTTCAAATGCTAGTATTTTAACTCTTTCCATGCACCATATCTACCACCAGTCTTTGTCAAACTTTATGGTAGTCATTTTTTGCATTTGTTTTGTCACACACATTTTACTTCAGGTATGAATTAAAAAGTTCCCGTATATGTCACTATCACAAAACACCCCAATATGTGTTCAGCAACATCTCCTGAGCGCAGTGATACCCCACATGAATGGTTTTGCCTGGCTGTTTGGGGGCAAAAGGGCCACATTTGGGGCATGCACACTTTTCAATGTTGAACTTTGGCATTTGGGGATCCACTGCCCATGCCCTATTTGGTACATCTTTGAGCCGGGCCATTTCAGTGTGCCCAGCAAAACCATATATTTTTGAAAACTACACACCACAGGGTATTTTAAATGCTGGTATTTTAACTCTTTGCATGCACACATTTTACCACCAGCATTGTTTCAAAGTTTGCAGTAGTATTTTTGTGTGTGTATTTTTCCCACACACACCTACTTTATGTATGAATTTACAGCTCCTGGTATATGGCACTGTCACACGACACCCCAATATGTGTTCAGCAGCATCTCCTGAGTACAGTGATACCCCACATGCATCGGTTTGTCATTTTTTGGGGGAACTAAAAGGCCACATTTGGTACGTGTGCATTTTTCTAATTGGAAATTAGATGTGTGGCCATCCTTCCCCCCCGTGTTAATTGGGACCTTGTTGAACCCGGCCAATTCAATTTACCCCATCAAATCATACATTTTTTAAAAGTAGACACCCCATGGGCATTTAATATGCCAGTATTTTAACTCTTTCCATGCGAGAATTGTTTTAAGCTAATATGCTAATTTTAGGACTTGCTCGCAAATATATATATATATATATATATATATATATATATATATATATATATATATATATATATATATATATATATATATATATATATATATATATATATATAATATATATATATATATAATTTTTTTTTTGCCTTTTTTACATTTTTTTTTTACATTTTTTTTTCAACTTGAAGGTTCCCCTGATAGTGACATCAGTGGGAAATTATTTTTACATTTTACTGTTTTTTTACTATTTTTTTCTAATTAATATTAATTTTATTTTATTTTTAATTTATTTTTACTAATCACACTGTGATTAGAAAGCTGAGCTCCATTGACTTGCATGGTTGAATGCAGTACCTGTATTCAACCAGCAAGTGGAGCCAGAGTTCTCTAGAGGGTCTGGAGACCGTCTAGCGAACTTTTTAGTCTTTATTGTTTTTTTTACAGGGCGGCCGCCATCTTGCTTGATGGCGAAGATCACCTGCAGCGGCGGCTGTGACCGCTCTCCGGAGCGGTCACAGTCCATCAAGAGGTAAGTGTTTGGTGTCGCTGGATGCCTCCTGATCGAGGCATTCCAGCGACACCATTTAAGTTTAGGAGGCGATCGTTGATCGCCTCCTAAACTCTTTTAAAACGGGCGTCCGCCGCCATACAAAGTATGGTGGATGTTGACGCCCCGGGGAGGGGCCAGAGATGGCCCCTTTGTGCCGATCATTTCATTGCTGAATGCCTCGAGGTCGAGGCATTACAGCAACGCCGTTTCGGTGCAGAAAGCGAAAATAGTTCGCTTTCTGCACCCGTTTAAAGACGTGCCGGTCCTGGCATGTCAATTGTCGTTATCAACTTGATTTTCGGTGACGTGCCTGGACCGGCAATTGTCATCAAGGGGTTAAACATCGAATAGGGATGAGAAATAAAATTATTCCATCAGCGCCGTTAGAAACATTACAGAATAATATCTCCCATTTGAATCTCAGGAAATGGAATAACTTTAGAAATAAAAGAATTAAAGATATAATGATTGAAAATTAGATGAAATCATTCAATCAAATTCTTGAGGAGTTCAACTTAACAAACTCTGAGTCCTTTACTTTAGTAAGGATTAAGTATTATCTAAGCAAACATCTATACGCAGAGGACTCAATCATACAGTTCAATGAATTGTTTTCTCGAGAGATTGTTACAAAATGCTTGAAGAGATGTTATCTTATAATGGAAGAAATCGATACCCCATTATGTATTAAAGCTTGGACCTCTTGGCAACAAGATCTGGATATTCAAGTAGATCAAAAACAATGGATAAACAGTTCAATAGAAATAAATAGAGTCTCTCATTGCTTAAACATGTCAGAATTACATCTTAAAATTTTGCTCTTATGGTATTTGATCCCTGTTAGAGTAGCCAAGATTAAACAGAGCTCATCTCCTATATGTTGGAGATGTAATTTAGCACAAGGAACATTTTCACATATTTGGTGGGATTGTAGTAAAATCGTACAAACTTGGTACGAAGTGTTTGTTAATTTCGGATTTTATTAAAAAAGATATCTCACCATCTCCAGAAAAAGCACTCATTCACTTGAATTTGGTTAATATATTTTTTAACCAAAGAGCTTTGGTGATACAGGGTTTTTTGGCTATGAAGATAATCCTAGCAAGAAATTGGCAACAAACAATAAGCATTAACATAGAGAAGGTGATTAATCAATTAAAATCTCAATGTTTAATGGAACATGGATATCATCAAGCACATCAGAGATTACACAAATTTAACTCAATCTGGAAGCCCTGGACAGATAAATATCCAATTTACTATGGCAATTTATAATAAACTAATTAAGATTCGAGCTCTTTTGTGTGTGTGGGTGAGGTATGACTGTTTTGTTATGTTAGGTTACGAGATATGTGAAATATCTCGACCTAGCTAAATTTTGTATTATCAAATGTTACGATGTTTAACTATATTACAGACAGATTATAGACATATTTTTATGCTATTTAAAGAATTTCTACTGTTTGTATTATTGTTCATTCATGTTTTATTATTTAATAAAAAAAAAATTGATGATTTGCGTAAAGCTGGAAAGGGTTACAAAGTAACCCTAGAGAGTTTACGTGTTTAGCAATCCACTGTTAAATTGCTTTTAAATGGAGACAATTTACTACTTTCCCTTGAAGTGGGCACAAAGTAGAATGCTCAATTGGGTAAAAAAAATAACGCTAGAATAACGGCTTGAAGGAATCATTGAAACTGGATAACAACTCTGTGTCTACCAAATGCCAGACATTAAACAGACATGGAGTCCATGGCAGGACACCAGGAAGGAAGCTGTTGGTCTCCAATTAAGACATAAAAGATTATCATTGTTAATTATGATAACACATTGTGTTTTTTATACTCGTAGCTTTTGTAGATCAGATCACAAATTAATGCAGAAAACCAGGTAATTCCAAAAAGGTTCGCTTATCTTTTCTTGCCATTGTATACGGGTGTGTATAAGAGTTCATATGTATGTGGAGGACTAATAGGAGACAGATAAGCAATGTGACGGGAACGACCCGTACCCCGACTGGGTACACCTGCCAGACGTTGCTTCCTTCTGCCCATAGTCACCGGACATACAAGACTTGGATCGTCAGGTTGAAATATTGCCGACGACAGCAGGAAATACAGCCTCTCAGGAACCTCGGCAGCACTCTAGTATACGGAAGTATAGCAATACAGCAGTCTACCTCCCTGATAAGGGCAGCACCGAGGTTTACCACAATAACAAGGCAGGACTAGTCGTGAGGTAAAATAGGAACTACTTTATTTGAACCAAACACACAAACTATATATATATATATATATAAGTAAGAAAAGGGGCAAGACAAATATCACAGGAAGGAAGTAATTAGATCAAATCCTGTAACACAATATCTGGGGGAAGGACAGAATATATATAAGCAATATAAAGGAAAAACAGATAAAAAGTGAGGAAAAGTTGTCGGCAAGTGAGGTGTAGAAGAAATTGCCAAAGAGGGGTGAAAGAATAGAAATGAAGGAAAAAAAGACTGCAGGAGGCAGAAAAAAATTGAATAAAGGTCCAGGAAATCTAACAAAGGAAATTGAATAAAGGAAATCCAGAGAAGGGGTGCTTCTTGTGTGATTCCTCCAGGGGCCAAAAATTAATCCAGCTTTTTCCATGGTGCTGTAAAATACATGACATTACAATTTGGACGTACTGAAACAAAAGATGATTTTACAGTTTAGAAGGAGTTTATTACACAAGATGTAAATGTGCCAATGTCCCAGATGTACCAACCACACAAGTGGTGGGTGGGTTAATCCCAGAAGAAATCAGTCTTGAGGAATTAGAGACATGGGGATAGTGGAATAAGCTATGGAAGACCCTTTCAAAGGATGGAGGCAGCCCTAGAGAAGCCTTGTATGCATGCATGCATGCATGCATGAGAGGTAGAAATTAAAACAGAGGACATAGATAATAAGGTATGTACCGGGTAGATTTGTAGTTAGAGATGAGTGAGGAGGAACTCAGGTAGGGTATAGGAATGGGAATTGCTTTAAATAGCTTCATAGGAGGGATTCTCTGTTTCTAGCTCGAAACAGAGGCAAGGGATTTAGTGACCAAATCATAGAGAGAAGGAGAGAGAGTGTTGAAAGGTAGGTCTGAGTGTCTTCTTCATAAAGGTATGGAAGCCAAAGAACATTCTCTTTCAGTTTGTACAGTACCCTTTTATGGAAATGTCTTTAGTAACATCTAAATAAATCGCAAACAACTGGAACAACCTGATCTGCATTTTGACTCATCTCTTCATAAAACGCAATTAAGTTAGTCTGTCATGAGCTGTCCTTCATAAAACTGTGTTGACTTCTACTAATGATATTGTAGGACTAAAATGTATTCCTGAATTTTATCTCTTTGTAAGCATTGAAATAATTTTGACACCACAGATAACAAACACACTGGTCAGTAATTTATCTGTCTTAAATGTTGATCCCTTTTCAGTTTTACCAGTTTGTCCTATATCACCGATTTATGTGGAATTTGTGCCCATTCAGTCAAAAGAGCATTTGTGTGGTCAGGCACTGATGTTGGATAAGAAGGACTGGTTCACAGTCAGCATTCAAATTCATCCCAAAGGTGTTAACTTGACGTAAAGGCTCAGTGCAAGCTATTCTAGCTCCTGCACACCTAACTCATCAAACCATGTCTTTATGGATCTTGCTTTGTGCTCAGGGTCATAGTAATGCTGGACGATGAAAGGGAAGCTTACAGTAGGAAGCTTGCAATTGTCCAAAATTTATTTTGTATGCTATAGTATTGATATTACCCTTCAGTGGAATTAAGAGGCCTAGCAAAAACCCTGAAAAACAACCCCAGACCATTATCCCTCCTTCACCAGTATTACAGCTTTGTGTGTATTGAGGTTCAACTTGTACACCCAGCCATGGAAACCCATTTTATGAAGTACCTGGCGCACAGTGCTTGTGCTGATGTTGCTTAAATTGAATCACAATTATTGCTTTAATCCCTCCCACAGCATAAAGCCAAGCATGCAAAGAGTGTAATGCAACCAACTAGTAAAGGTATTGCTCTGAGAGTGACCTATAATCATAATTTCTTTCAACTGTTTAAAACGTTATTTATTTATTTTTGATTCTTTCTTCTATGCAATCCAGAATGCTGACAAATGAAGAGAAAGTGCCATACCGCCGCCTTGAACCTGCTGTTCAGAAATTTATTAAAGTAGCTATTCCAACAGATCTGGACAGATTAAGAAGTCATCAGTTAAATATTGAAAAGGTCAGTTTTACAGAAAGTCTGTTGATTTAAATGTATTTTTATTGTATGTGCTATGAGATTTTTCTATTCCTTTAAAAGTAATAACTAAACATACAGCATGTTGTGTATGTTACACTGTATCAGGATGTTATTTTTCACAAAACTATTAAATAAACATAATTTATGATTTCTTATTTATTACTACCTGTTAGTATGACCTCTGAAACAAAATCACTCCTTTCCAATACCTGACTAACTTCAGTTTGCCTATTTAGGGTATGTCAAAGTTGGATCTAAAAGTTGGTTAAAGGGACACTCCAGCCATCATATGCATGTTAATGCTCATCTTGCCCCTTTTGCAATTGCGTGGGATTCTGAATAATCCCTCCATTTCCATCTGCACCATTCTTTACACCCCAGCTAAACACATCTCCCTACGTGTGATAAACTCACCTACATTATGCTGTACTTTGCAGGTGAGGGAATCTGTGAGCGCTATTGAAGTTAAAGTTTCAGAATACCATATTTGAAAACATTACAATTTTGAAAAATGTAAATATTTGCCCTATAAATGCCAAACTAAATTAAAATCCTAATCATATGCGGTGTATCTAAATTCAGGACGGGTAAGACTATATTTTGACTTTTTATATCTCACGTGCATAGCTGTGTACAATTTATAACTGTCAAACAATGCCTAGTTGCCTAGTGTTTCTTTTAAAAAAATATTTGTTTCCATACTAAATGATGGGTTACAAAGATGGTGTGGTTTAAAAACAAACCATTCTGGAAAAAAAGTAAAATATGTGTGGGAACACTGAATGAGAAAGTGGGAAGTTACGGTTGAACAAGGATTATATCAGAAATGTTGATAATGCTGTGGTGTTTAAACCAAATATAAAAATATCTCTCACAAAGGTTCGTCTACTTTAACAGATATTTAATAAGAGACAAAAACACAGTAACATACAATAAATGAGTGACAGCCCAACATACAATGCAACACTTTCCAAGACTAACCTGCAACCTAAAGCTCCAACATAACCCAGCACACCACCGATTACCCCATCCATGCAGGATGGTGGGCAGAGAGAAACTGAACTAAGATTTTTCATTCAACAAGCATATTGAATCACTGTAGGTGTGCCCTTGTTAACATATCAAAAGACATGTAATACAGGAAGAGTTCAACTGGCTAAAACATTGACAACAATACTTATGTCACCACAATGCTGTCATGCACAAATGTAAAAATACCTGCATCCTGTGGGGATAACACTGTTTTTTTTTTTTTCCTTCTCATTACTGTTATTCAGTATCGAAGAAGTAGATCATGGGGTCTGTTGCATAAAGAACAAATTAATGCAGGACGCACAGTACAGGTGAGTTTGATGTCTTAATGCAATATTTTGATTTTCTCTTTGACCATCTGTCAAAATGTTGTAAAAAGAAATATTTTTTATACGTGTCAATGCTTGATATTATTTTGTATCTAACAAAAATACACAAAGTGTACCATTGCTCTCTCAGGTTTGATAGATACAGAGTTCCCCTCATTTGCATCCATCAGGATGTACAACAGGGCTATGGTTTTTATATAAAAGACATGGGAAACAAGGTCCATACACTTTGTCAAGAGACTCTTTCTCATTGGCATTGAGCCAGGATATCATCCTCTCATCTGAGTATGTTCCAGGGAAAAAAAAAAGAGATGGCAGACAGGCTTTCTCGCTGGACAATTTTACTCTCAAAGGTAGCTCTCAATAGAGCAAGTTTTATGTTGATTACTTCTTGCCTGCATCCAAAAGCAGTGGACCTCTTCACCTCCCCAGTTTTGACCAAGCTTTCTCTTTTCATCTTCAAAACATTGTCGCAGGGGGCTTAGAAGATGGATGCCTTCTCCCTTCTATGGACTCATTTGCAACACCCTTGCACATTTCCCCCCTCCCTCATTGCTTCTCAAGGTAATTCCTAAAGCATGGGAAGAGAGTATGGGAAATGGTCCTTGTTTACCCAGTCCTTGTTTACCCAAATACTTGTCTCGCCCCTAAGGCTCAGCTTCATGTAGACTCTCTGTGTCTCTGGTCAGCAGCAGAAAATCTCAGTAGCTTAAATAGAGCTGCACAGCGTTATTTAGGTACCAGCTGAAGCTACTACACTTGTTAACCTTAGAACAGTGCACTTTCCATGCTCAGACTTGTGTTCCTGCCCTCAACTTACCTGCCCCCAGGAATGAAAAGCAGCCCTGGAAACATTTGGAGACCAGCCCTATATAGTTTATCTTGCGGTCGAGCTCTTATACCCTCACGTACCCCTTATACATACCCGAGTCACACTATTTGCCATACATATAACTATCAAACATTCTTTTTATCACATTATTTTTATTAAAATGCCAGATTCGCTACTGCAAAAATCTTTAGATGAAAAAGTTCCATTTTTGGAGGCAGAGTGGCATATAGGGGGTTAAGAGGCATTTCTGGAGGCAGAGTGGCACAAAGGGGGTTAAAAGGCATATCATGGGACATAGTGGCATATAGGGAGTTAAAAGGCATTTCTGGAGGCAGAGTGGCATAAAGAGGGTTAAAAGGCATATCATGGGACATAGTGGCATATAGGGGGGTTAAAAGGCATTTCTGGAGGCAGAGTGGCGTATAGGGGGTTAAGAGGCATTTCTGGAGGCAGAGCGGCATAAAGGGTGTTTAAAAGGCATATAATGGGGCACTCTGCCTCGAGAAAAGCCTTATGCCCCCATATACCCCCCCCCGACTTACCACTGCTTCTGACTCCCGGTGTCTGGTGGGGGCAGCGGGTGGAGGCTGGCGTTTATTAAATTTAAAGCGGCCAGCGTGCATGCACCGCGCCAGCCTCAGCTCTTCGTCCCACCCCGTTTTAGACATGGGAAGTGCTGAGGCACGGCCATTGGGCGGCGCGGTGCATGCACGCCAGCCCCTTTAATTTCATTAGGGGATGGAGGAGGTGGCCCGGCTGCTGCACGACTGCAGTTTACAATCCCGATCGGCGGCTATTTTGAATGTTGGTTTCCCACGGATCGGCCAGCCCACCGGTATCCCGGTGGGCCAGTCCAGCCCTTCTCATTGGGGGGGGGAAATCCCATGAACTAGCCAGCTATGGGGATTCTACAAGCCAGAAAACACTTGATGCGCCTTACTGGGACCTAGCTGCAAATTTATGGAACTGTACGGCGGCAATTGGGGCTGTGCCACCACAGACACCCTTTGTCCCACCACGTCGCTCTTTTGAGGTTACATTAAGCTTGTGGTGGGTAACACTTGGTTGTGGTTACAGATAGGGAGCTTGTTTGGGAACCCTGGTTTTATTACCAACCTTTAGGACCGGGACTGGTGACGCCGGACTGTCTGGTTGCTGAGATTATACCCCTAATCCTATCATGTGTTGTTTATAAATAGCTGTGCTGTCTTCAATAAACTAAGTTCTGTTTGCACCCTACACTAAATCTCAGCTAGTGCTTGGGGGGGGATATGAAGGGTTAATCCCTTGAGCAATTGAGCTTTCAGCGGCAAGAAAGATCTCTACGGTGGAGCTATGGGTCTACGTTACAGATTACTTTTCCCTGTTTTTCGCATACAAGACTGACTGAAACCCCTACTAAAATATATTCCACCTCTCAAGACTTGGACTCTTGTACCATGAGTGAAAACATGTTGATAGGTTACTGTGCTTTTTAAACACTGTACTGTTCAAACTATCTTCATCTAGTGGTAGATCACTAACAGCCTCTTTTGAGTGCTTCTTTTATACCTTTATTTTTTTTCATTTCTAATTTGACATCTAATAATAATAACTTCAGCAGCTTAAAGGCAAACATGCAGTGAGAAGATCAATAGTGTTAGATCAATCTAATACCCAGGAGGAGGGTGCTCAGCAGGTAGAGTGTCCGCTTACACTGAATGGGAGAAGGTACTTCCTGATCCGAGAAAGGAGCAAGCTGATTTGGGGTATATGAGGCTGATCTGTGTGGCTGAGAGTGATTTAGGGATGTGCTTTTAGTTGAGAACAGTCAGCATGTCACACAGTGTCTGTGTGATTAAAAGTAGTCAGCGTGTTTGAGTTTGTGATGCCTTAGCTTAATGTATCGGTGGGTCAGTCTCATGAAATTATCCCCCCTTAAAGAAAATAAAACATTCGTAAATCCAAGAAGGAGTTTTCTCCAGGTAAAGGATATTTAATTTTTGTTAGGCCCTGCTTTTTCTAAGCCATAGCAAAAAAAGTCCCCTTTTCCAAGGCACATTATTTCCATATTATATATCTGTATAATGGTTATGTTTTTTTTTTTGTTTTTCATTGTACTAGCAACTTCGATCTAACATCCTTGAGATGGACACCCTTTTTTTAAGAGTGAAGAAAGAAGATATTACAACTTTGACAAATGCATTAAATCCAGTTAAAGATTTGGCAAGAGCTGCAATAGCAGAGTTTTTGGAACATCAGTCAACATCTCCAGGATCTCCAGATGACGAGTGTACATTAGAATTACAGGATTGGGCAACAACAGCAAAGATAGGTACATTGTTTATCTACTTTTTTTACTTTGAATTTATAAGAATTTGTGTGTTGATGTTACATTAGGGTAAATTAAAAAGCATAAGCTGTATGTCCATACACCTGTCACTCAAGTTGTAGATTTTTAGCTAATTTTATGTGATGATGTGAGTAGTATGAAATTGAGTTATCTAACATAGTAACATAGTTTAGGTTGAAAAAGACACATGTCCACCAAGTTCAGCCTTGCTGTTGATCCAGAATCCAAAAATACCAAAAACAATGAAACTATTTCCATTTGTGCTTCAAAAATGGGGGGGGAATCCTTCTTTAGTCCAAAAGGGCTAGCGAAACAGGGCTCACAAGGTGGAGTGTGACTCTAGCTTCACGGCACCCCAGCCCGCCGAGGCGTAGCGGAGTACAGTGCCGTAGTTGTCCTGACAAGGACAACTAGTGATCCAGCAGGCACCTGAAGCATTAGACGAAACTAATGTTCCAGGGAAGTAACACTCTTTATTGGGAAACACACAGGCTTATATACAGGTTAGGTGACAAAAAGGCCATAAATCAGGACACATCTTCCCTCTCTGCCCAGACACTCCGGCGCCACGCTTAGGCCACCGAGCCCCGCAATGTCTGTATACTTTGGTCGTCGTTCTCGGGGGGGTCCCGAAGGAGCAGCGGCTATCAGGGTTCAGGAACATCTGGTCCAAAAAGCGATGTGATTGGTCGAAGGGACCCCGAGCGGCAGTAGTTTGAAGCTTCCCCCGGGACTGACCGCAGGACAGCTGGCTTGGGTGCTATAGCCCCGCGGATGGGGTTGGATGGGAAGGGGAACGGAGCATAGATAACACAGCACACATATATAGAAGGGGATACATTATTCAAAGGTACTTGATCAAACACGGCATTATTTAACCCCGGGCCGTCACACTACCCAAAACCACGGCCTAAAGTTTCAGCATACCCAAGGGAAGACTTCCAAGTGTTGCCCGGACATCAGCATCACATAAACAGTGAACCAGGTGCTGTGGAATCACTCCTCTCTGGCAACCAATCCAGTGAGGAGCTTGTTCAACACAGGGGAGGATTAGATACCTGCAGCACTATAAAAACCCCTCACACTGTGACCACTTTACTCCAGTGTTCCAGAACTGGTTCCTGTATGTCCTTGGACTCCAGATTGATTTTCTTCTCTGCATGTCTTGCTACAGACCCTTTTTTGGATTTCTAAGGATCTAATTTTTAAAAGATGTGTGCTTTGCCTGTAGCTTCAATATCAGTCACAGATACCAAACCTACTTCACAAAAGTATACGATTTTGTACCCATTTCTCTGCCCACTGTTAGTAGTGAATTTAAGATTGACTAATATACAGGGCTGTAGCTTGGCCTGTGCCATACTTTAGAATTTTATAATCCCGACCTTAACAGAGGCAAGTAAGATCTGTGGTTCTTTACATGTTAGTCAGAGTTCTTTTGTGACCTCCTCGCTGAGTTGTCTATTCGCTCTAGAATAAATTTTGGCAGGCCTGCCACTCTTGGAATGGTTCCTCACATTTCTCCATTTGTAGATGTGGTTTGCTGACGTTCCGTAGTCTTGGAAATGGCTTTTGTAACCATTTCCAGACTGATAGATATCAGTTACTTTGTTTCTCATCTGTTCTTGAGTTTCTTTAGATTGTGGCATCATGTGCTGCTTTTTGATACCTTTTTTTGTCAATATCACTTTGCCTGACGGGTTCTGTTTAATTAAACTTTAGTTTCAACAGGCCTGGCAATAATCATACATGAGTATAGTGACATTTAACCTAATTTTCAATTAAATTTGGTTGGGTGATTTTGTAACCAAGGGGGAACTTATTTTTTCACATAAGGTAGAGTTAACATGTTTTCTTCTATACATGAAATCCATTTAAAATCGATTATATATTTTTATATATACCGTATTTGCTCGATTATAAGACGAGGTTTTTTTCAGAGCAAATGCTCTGAAAAATACCCCTCGTCTTATAATCGGGGTCGTCTTCTAATCAGACCTCAAATAGAGGTCTGATTATGAGACTAAGATCCAGATCCCCCGCACCGCTGCACCGGGGAACTCTGATCTCTGACAGCCGGGGAAGGTATTTGCGACGGACGCATACAAACCCCCGCTGCCAACTCCACCTCCTTCCGGCTGCCGCGGAATGAGACGTCAACCCGCTGCCCCGGCAACACAGCAGGAAATTGGAAGCACCGGTAAGTAAGTGTGTGTGTGTGTGTGTGTAGGGCATTTCTGGAATGCCTTATACCCCTATATGCCACTCTGGCACTTAGGGGGTTAAAAGGCATATTATGGGGCAGAGTGGCATATAGGGAGGTATAAGGCATTTCAGGAGGCAGAGTGGCGTTAAGGGGGCATTTAATAGAGCACTCTGCCTCCTGAAATGCCTTATACCTCCCTATATGCCACTCTGCCCCATAATATGCCTTTTAACCCCCTAAATGCCAGAGTGGCATATAGGGGTATAAGGCATTTCTGGAGGCAGAGTGCTCTATATAATGCCTTTTAACTCCCTTAATGCCACTCTGCCTCCTGGAATGCCTTATACCTCCCTATATGCCACTCTGCCCCATAATATGCATTTTAACCCCCTAAATGCCAGAATGGGATATAGGGGTATAAGGCATTTCTGGAGGCAGAGTGGCACATAGGGGGTCAAAAGGCATACCATGGGGCACAGTGGCATATAGAGGGTTAAAAGGCATATCATGGGCCACAGTGCCATATTGGTGTGGCAAGCCTGGGGGCAGATGTGCGTAACTGGGGGACAGGTTGGAAAATACAAGAAATAAAAACAAAAAAAAATATTTTTCTCAATCATAGCTTTTATTAAAAAAAATAGTTTACATGAATTAACATTTACTGGTAAAACTTTTTTCCTTTAGGGTCGTCTTATATTCAGGCTTTTTCTTTTTTTCCTAAGTTAATATTCAGATTTTGGGGGGTCGTCTTATAATCGAGCAAATACGGTATATATATATAATATATATTTTTTTTAATTATTTTTTTACTTGGGTTGTCTTTGGCTTAGTGTTATAATCTGAAACATTTAAGTGTGACAAATATGCTAAAATACAAGAAATTGGGAAGGGGCAAACACTTTTTCATAGCACTGTACAACAATTCCTGGCATCAATAGCAACAGTGTCTTTTGTAAAATGTTGGATTATGTTAACCTGTTATTGATAGACAGCTTGTTTCTGGCTGTAACACATCAAACAATTTGCGTGTCAATCAATTTACAGAAGCACACTTGGCTGCTCCCCATTTCTAGCTATGGTGTACTGCTCTCTTCTAGAACAATATTTAAAAATATTTAAAACCGCAAGAAATAAAGTGAAAAATAAAATTAACACAAATATTATTAATAATAACCCTATACAAATGCTGCCCAAAAGTGAAAACAACAACAATCCCATATGGACAAGTGAATAGAAACAATAAAAATATTTACATTCCCCAACACATACATTTTGGGCATCAATCAGCTGGAACAACAGATCCTCCCAGGATCCCCGAGTTCCACCCACCACAACACACTAAAGGGGCACATAAAAAAGGTTTTTACGAAAGAGCATCTACATATGAAACTGTGAAATCTATCAATATCGGCTATATAAATACATGTAAAACAAAACAATAAATGCTATATATTAATAAGTACATAGATATGATTATATAAAACATCAAATTAATCAAATATAATCAATATGTACATTTATAAAAATGAATCCTAAAAAATAATCTAGCAATATCCCTAATTTATACATTCTGAAAAAATATGACAGCACAAACAACATTATTAGTGGTAAATCGTGATCCATAAATTCCATTGGCACCTGAAGGGAGAGGCAAATATGACCAAACCCATTATATCATAATCAACAAGTTCAAAATTATGTAAAACATTTTTTGAAGATTATAAATATAAATAGCCCACAGAAGATTGAAAAGTGCAATGTGCAGAAATATAAAATGACATTTAACTGATAAATGCTAAAATATCTAATTCGGTATTGAGACTACCTTTTTTCATGCGTGCAGAATCTATAAATGCTCTCGGTCTCTTTTTTTTTTTTTTTTTTTTTTTTTTTTGAGAGGTGTTGCCCAGCATTAATTTTCTTTTAATGCGCATGTTCTAATTATGGTCCATATATTCCCCAAAACATGTATGTGGAGCATCGCTGTACTTGGGGAAATGTTGCAGAACCCATTGAGGTAGATATAACCTGTGCAAGAAAATCAGAGCAGAATGAAAAGTAGGGTTTTTAATCACTAAGTTTGAATGAGATTGATAGGAAAATGGATGCACGAAATATGTCAAAATGACCATAGTGCAGTACCCTGGGTTGTATAGTTTTCAAAACATATACTTTCAATTAGCAGTTTTGAGATCTTTCAGCACTTTGAAATTTAGAGCCTTGGAATAGTGTGAAAATATTAGAATTTGGGGGGGGGGAATGGAAGCACCTTTTAATATTTGCCTGCAACTGAAATACATTCTTACAGTATTAGCTCAAGAATATAACCTTAATAATCTTCTATTTGTGTATTTACTCCTCTAAACCTTCAATTTTACATCCTGAAAATATTGCCAATGTTACCAAGCTCTGCCACAGACATTTTAATTGTGTTTTAATAAAGGACAGTTGTTTCCACTATGTTTCTTGCCCTTTTTTGCTAGATCTCTGTATCCGTAGTTGTTTCAGGAACTGCCACACCAGTGGAATATTAATAATATTTTATAATAGACACTCACATTAATACAACCAGACGGACACACACACTGACATAACCAGACACAAGCACACAAACTAACACAAGCAAACACTAACTTAATCACACACATACATGCAATAACATACCCAGACACACTAACACGCATGCATACTAATACTCACACAAACACAGGGACTAACACACCCAGACATACATTTACATTAATGTGCCCACACTAAACCCTATAAGATTTCCAGGCACAAACACAAACCTGCACCCACATCCATGTGCTAACACTCCAACACCCCAACACACATCCAGACACTAACACAATCAGACATTCACACTAAAACAACCAGACACACAGACACTCACAAACTGATTCTAAACTACCCAGACACACACCTTCTGATGCCTGCAGAAATGGTATTCATAACTAGAGGAATTTGTTGTAATGTGTGTGCATATTTGAAAAAAAAATACTAGGACCCTATATATATATTAAATATATAAAGTGGGGAGGGGGGCAAAGATTACTCTTGCCTGGGGTGCCATTTGGTTATAGGACTGGCCTTAAGTACATATGTGACTTCTATTAAGTAGATTTAAAAAATTATTGACATTGAGATTTTACAGCAACAACATTTGAGTGAAGAAAGCAGGCTTTGGTGGAATTAAAAGAGCTTAGAAAGCAACGTCATTGGTCTTTAACTTTTTTTGTGACGTTTCTTGAATGTTATTGGTTGTTAAGGAGTTAAATAACACAATTATGCAGCAGCAACATCAACTACTACAAGTTATTGAAAGCATTGTCTAATATCCCTGACACACCAAGACATTTATTGGTGGGATTGCAGTTAGGGACAAATCCAGAGCCTGACCTGGGGAGGGGCACTCACACTACCACACGCACACAGACACCCACATTTACATACCCCAAAACACAAACATGCCTACACACTTGTAATATATACCCAGACAAACACACACTAACAACCTAAACACATACCCAGACACACACACATACACACAATCACATAACCAGAACAAACACATTTCCACAATAACATACAGAGACGCATACTGTCTTACCCAGGAAAACACACTCGTGCCACTCACTTACCCTGCCTCCGCCTATTCTTCAAGGTAGTCGTGCTACAACTTTGAATTCAGCTTTGTTTTCTTTTTGACTGAGCCAAATACACAGGGGGCATCACACCCCAGCACAGGAAATAATTTCTTCTTCAGTGCTCTGCTCTCTGCACCACCTCTCTGTCTTGTATATTCAAACACTAAAATGCAAACATACACTCAGTCTAACACGATACACCCTGTTTGTGGACACTCCACCCAGTCTAATGCTCACTAAACACTCACTCTACCGCAATACACTAACATTCAACACCGTTCACTGCTATACGGGCTTTGTCATTAAGGGGTTAAAATCACCAGAACGTGGCATTTTAACAGGGGTGTGTAGACTTTTTTTTTTATATCCACTGTATTCTAACGCTGTATACTGACACACATACATTTTAATCCTGTGCTCTGACAATCCCACAGTCACACCCACGCATTTTAACCAAGGATAGGCCCAGACATGGCTAATGGCAGACTTTTTCACATTTGAACACGCACAAGTTTTCATAATTTTGCCTCTGTACACTACTACGGTGGAATTGAAATGAAACAACAGAGATGCAATTATAGTGCAGTCTATCGGCATTAATTCAAGGGGTTCAACGAAAATATTGTATGAAACATTTAGGGCAAGTGTGTCTAAGGACTGTACAATGGGTGGACAGGACATAACAAGTAGTATGTAACATAACAATTTGATTTACAGAGACAACAGGTGAGGAGGGCCCTGCTCAAACAAGTTTACAATCTGGAGGGATTTAGGGTGCATTACACAATAGGTAAAAGTGCTGTCGTTAGGGATGGATTAGCCACACTAGTAAAAGTATTGCAGGAGAGAGGCTAGGAAAGGTGAGCTAAAGGAATATGAGAGGGTGTTAATGTGCTATGTTGTAAGCATTCTTAAAGAAGTGGGTCTTGAGAGATTTTTGGAAGGAATAGATGCACGGGGAAAGACGGATAGGCCGGGGGAGAGCATTCCAGAGGATAGGGGCAGCCCTTGAGAGAATCTTGTAAGCGTGCATGAGAGCTAGAAATCAAAGGAGAGGATAGAAGGAGATTGTTGGATGAACGGAGAGAGCGGTTAGGAGTGTATTTAGAGATGAGCGATGAGATATAGGTAGGGGAACCGCTGTGAAGGGCTTTGAAAGTAAGAGTAAGGATTTTGAAATTAATCCTGAGGCACACTGGCGGCCAGTGAAGAGACTGACAGAGGGGAAAGGGATTAGGGAAGCAATGTGAGAGGAAGATAAGTCTGGCAGCAGCATTCATGATTGCAGAGGGGTGAGACGGTTAAGGGGGGAGACCGGCTAAGACAGAGTTACAATAATCAAGGTGGGAGATAAGGGCATGGACAAGAGCCTTAGTGGCATGCTGTGTTAGGAAGGGTCAGATGCGGGCAATGTTTTTAAGATGGAGACGGCAGTTTTTAGAGACAGACTGAATATGGGGGGTGAACGAAAGGTCGGAGTCAAGGGTGACACGAAGACAGCATGCATGAGGAGACGGGCAGATGATAGCACCATAAACATTCAGGGAAACTGAAACTGGAGGGAGGGAAGATGAGTTCTGTTTTGGACAGATTGAGTTTCAGCAAACATGCAGACCTCCAGGTAGTGATAGAAGCAAGACAGTTAGTTACATGATCCAAGACAGAAGGAGAGAGATCAGGAGAGGATAGATAGATCTGGGTGTCATCAGCATACAGGTGGTATTGAAAGCCAAAGGACGCGATTAGTTAGCCTGGGTTATCTGCTTTACAGAAATATCTACTTTTCTGGGTATTTTTGGTTTATTTGTTTAAAATTAGAGTTGCAATCCCATCATACCTAATGTAAAAAATCTACGGCTTTGTAAAGAATAATGTACACCTTATAGTATGTCCCCTATAAGTGGTGGGAAAGTATGGAAATTGTATATAAATGAGGTACTTCTGAAATCAGGACACCTGAATTGATAAACTTGGAGTGTTTCTTCTGTCCCTTTACCTAATTTTGTGAGGATTCAGAGGGGAAAATATATAAAAATTTAATTTTTTTTCGCTAGTTTTTACTAAATTTCTCATCCTAAATTTTCAGCGAATTAGCTAACTGTGGTATCAAAAGAAAGCCCTCTCTCTCCTTGAAAAAACAATATATAGTTTACATGGGTACACTATTCGCATGAAAGCGGAACATTTGCTAAACCGACATACCACAAAAATTGCAAAATTTCTCCGGGCTTTGAGGTACCAAAAACCCCTTGGACTGAAGGGGTTCAATACAGTGCTGGATCGTTCCAAAACATGTCCATATTGATATATTTTATTTTTGTTTTCTTTAACACTAAAAGCTTCTGGAAGCAATGATTACAATTCTAGTGAAATGTGTTACACACAAATGGAAATGCCTCAAGATCAGAATGCTACAGAATCATGGAATGCACTGGAGAAGGTACATTCTAACATTTTCTTCATTTGTGTATATTTTTAGAGAGAGAGAGAATTTTTCATATTTGAAACATGAATAAAAATATTAATTATACTTTTCTTTGTTAATGTGTGAAAAGTTTTTAGAACGGCTTGCAAACTCTCACTGAAAACTTGCACATGTATTAGTGGAAATTTCCCCAGGAATTTTTGTGTTAGCCTGTATTTCCCAGCTCACAAGATTACCTTGTTAGGGAGGGAGAGTCCCCCTTTGAGACTTAAATACCTTTTGTCTCTCTTTTCTACTGTTGCAATGTTTGATGGATAACTACAGTACTCAACTTCTTAATGCCTTACTAACAACTTCTACATGCCCATGGTTACATAAAAGTATATCAGTATGTCACAAAGTTACAATTACAATTACAATAATGCCCCAATTATTTTCCATCTGTTTACTACAAAGACTGGAGTTTTTCTACATTAAATTTGGTGGTTGTGTAGAGCTGCGTGAAGCTGCACCCCCTACAATTGTCACAAATAAAAAATCCACTTTGTTTCATTAGTGCTACGTTTGTGGTGTAAAAATTAAGATTTGTACTGCTTTCATTTTTAAGATAACTGATTTAATAAAGGTCACCAAAGGTCACCCATCCCCCCTACAGCAGCCAAAAGACATGAAACCAGGTTGGTTGGTTAGTGCTGCATTTGTGCTGGTGTGTACTATTTAAATCTCTGTTCTGTCTCATTTGGTTTTGGAGTTATTAATATTCCTGGGAACCCTTGCGGGGCACGGCCAGGACTGCTTACTGATGTCGGTGGGCAGTCTGGCTGATGTTGGTGGGCGGTCCGGCTGATGTTGGTGGGCGGTCCGGCTGATGTCGGTGGGCATTCTCGCTGATGTCAGTGGGATATGGGCAGGAGTGGGTCGTGTCAAGACCTGAAGGATTCGAGAGTTGACCCGGAGAAGCTTCCCAACCTAGCCTTTTAGCCCCTAAACAACCCGACAGACCCATGCATGGGTGAGATCAATGCACTTAGGAGAGGTTGCTGAACACATATTAGGTGGTGTTTGGCTGTGACACATACCATGGGCTGTAAATTCATACCTGAACTTTTTTTTGGTGTTACTGAATGCCTCAATATAGAGACAATAGTTGGAAAGCCTTTTAATGTCTAATAATGAATATGAAGCACGACAAAATGAAGGTACGAAATGAATTTACGAGTGAGACCGGACGCGACCCACCACCTGAAAACCAGAGGTCAACCCTCCCAAAGTTTTGCTGTACGAATCTGGATCTAGGGGGACCAAATGTTTATCATATTGAGGCATTAGCTGATCATTTTGAAACGAGTTTCGTAAAGATATGAACACATTCCAAATGGTGTAATATAGCGGGTAGCTGCGGTATCTTAGTCGACTTCCAATTACGAGCGATTAGTAATTTTACAGCTAAGAAAAGGTGTATGATTAACTTTCTAATAGAAGCGTCTATATGATCCGGGAACATGTGAAGAATTGCAAGCTGTGGCGTGAGAGGGAGGTGAACATGCAGTGAGGTTTCGAGTAAGGTAAACAACTTTTTCCAAATTTTAAATATAGGCGG
The DNA here is from genome assembly GCF_027358695.1 of Spea bombifrons. Lineage (NCBI taxonomy): Eukaryota > Metazoa > Chordata > Amphibia > Anura > Pelobatidae > Spea > Spea bombifrons. The sequence continues at coordinate 47,347,262 of NC_071091.1, forward strand.
ACACGACCGCCAAACATGTAACATTGTACCATCGGATTGGCAGCCCTTCCAACAAAGGGGCGAGCAGGAGGGAAACGTGAAATAGCAAAACGTTACTTGTACTTATTGCCATATAACTTGTGAAAAATAAAGCAAAAAAACATTGGGTGCTTCTAAACTCAGGACAAATAGTAATTCTAATTAGCAGCTTTTTCTTTAGCGTTTGTAGATGACTAAACTATTTCTCAAATAGGGGCGTGGCCAACTGAGCTCCAAGATGGACGCGTGAGTTGTGAGCTCAGTGTACCCTCACTTTATAATCCCACCGTTCAGATCATTTAATCGAGGATGGGCACGCCTAATAGGTCTGCGGCAACGCCGAGGTCGCAGGGGGCTAAGGACAAGCAACCACTCACCTCGGTACGCTCCTATTTTCACGGGGCCGTCGACCATGACTCGCGGGACTCGTTCCCTAGGCCTCTCTCCGCTCCCGGTAGCCCGCAGAGTGGCGTATCTGAGGACATCGGTCCGGCTCTCCCACCCGGGGACCGTTCTACCCCTCCTCCGGACTCACCTTGGCAAGAGGCTCTTAAACACCTACCGACGAAAGCGGATCTTATGGAGGTCGTCGACCGTGCGACACGTGGTATCCACGATGTGCTCACTGAGATCAAGTCGGATGTGAAGCACATTGGCGACCGGGTGGCTACGCTTGAAACGGACACTACCAAGATCTCCTCCACTGTCGATCTTCTGTCTGCCCAGCTCCAGGATCAGGCGAGTACTATTGTTGGTCTTACTCGACGCCTCGACGACATAGATAATAGAGGCCGCAGAAATAATTTGAGAGTACGGGGTGTCCCTGAGACTGTGGAGCTACCTGACATTATTCCCACTCTGCGCAAGATTTTTAACACCCTACTGCAACGTCCGTTGGACACTGACATCAAATTTGACCGGGCTCACAGGGCCATTCGACCGCGATCGGATGATACACAACCGCCTCGTGACATCATTTGCCGACTGCACGACTTCCCTGTCAAGGAATCCATCTTGGCACGATATCGGCCAACGAATTCCGTCTCCTGGGAAGGCCATAAAATTTTGATCTTTCCTGACCTCTCGCCGCAAACGCTGCAGTTTCGGCGTCATTTACGTCCTGTTACTGACCTGCTCTGTCGCTCGGCGACTCCGTATCAGTGGGGTTTTCCTGCGGCTCTGCTGGTTCGGAGGGATGGCCGTACCTTCTACATTTGGCAGGCGTCCGATGTGCCGGACTTTCTTGATCGTCTGGACCTCCTTCAGGTGCAGGTAGAGGATTGGGAGTACAGCTTTTCAGCACCACCGTGCTTGTCGGATCCTGCCCGTGCTTGGACTCCGGGCCCCCAGCGACGTAAGCGTCAGCGCCATCAGAAGGCTCCGTCACCGGCTTGAAGGACCTCTTTTTCCATCGCTCCTTCAGTGGAGCTTCCAGTTCTCTCTGTTGGTTTCTGCCTCGTTGCTGTCGGCGTTGCCTGGACTTGGACTATCTCCGCGTCGCTTCGGGTTTTTTTTATTATTTCTATAGACTTACCTTATTCCGACGTTTTGCTTTTCCGTCTCGTCCAGTATCCGTTTCGTCCGTTTAGCTCCTGATACTGCACCCCTGTGAGGGTATGTTCCGTCTCATGTTGCCGTGGAGGTCTTTTTGTCCTCACTGTATTGGTGCTCTCTTCTTTTTATTTGATTTTTATTTGTTTTGTTTACCTTTTTATTTTATTCCTTTCCCTTGCTTTGATTTACATGATTGTGTTCTGTCGTACACGTCTCCCTATACACTTTAGTGCCTTTGGGCCATATTTCTGGTCCTTCACGCTTCCGTCACGTATGTGCTGCCCCCTACTGGCGGTTGCAGTACTCTACTCGCACCACACTACACTACACCCCTTTTTTTTTTTTTTTTTTTTTTTTGTTTTTGTTTTTTGTTTGTTTCGTTTTCTCCCCGGTTCCCCTGTTCGGTGGTTCTCCTAACCTCCTATTATATTTTCATGAGGGTATCTGCTCTGAATGTGTGTTGTTTCTTTTTATTATGATTACTCTTGGTTTGTTTGTTGGCCGCTGCTGCCCTGCCGGAGCCTGCCGTCCCCGGGCGTCCTGCCTGGTGGTCCTGGTCTTGGATCGTCTTTTTGATCTACTGGCTCATTCTTCAATGCGATTGCATTTGACGATTGCTTCGTCTTGGTTTGGTTATTTGTTATTTTGTTTCTGTTTTCTCCTCACCCTTTTTTTGTTGAGCGGTATCGACGTCATTACTGAGGGGTCCCTGCCATTCTCTCCATGTCTCCTGAGTTGATACGTTTTACTTCTCTCAATGTTAGGGGGCTCAATAAGCCGCAGCAATGCTCCAAATTGTTACATGTCTTACGCTCCCTGAAAACTAAGATCGCTTACATTCAAGAAACGCATTTTCTGGCCTCCAAACAGTTTAAGTTGTCTGATAGATATTTCCACTCGGTCTACTTCGCCAGTAGTCCGGACTCCAAAACTAAAGGAGTTGCTATCTTGATTCACAAAGACATTCCCTTTAAGGAGCTGGAGGTATGGCGGGACCCTGAGGGACACTGTCAATGTTTTATTGGTCAACAAAAGGTCACCTTGGCTAACCTCTATGCCCCAAATCAGAATCAAGCTGTGTTCATAGTGCGGGTTTTAACTAAGTTGTCTGCCTTTCAGGAGGGCCTCACCGTCCTGGGGGGCGACTTCAATATGGTCCTAAATCCTGCCATGGATTGCTCTGCCTCGACTTCTCACATTCCCTTTTCTAGCATTAATAAGGTTAAGAGGCATTTGCACCTTGGCCAGTTGGTTGACGTGTGGAGGGTGCAGCATCCCCGGGATCGTGATTATACTTACTTTTCTGCTCTACATAAACGCTACACCAGAATTGATATGTTTTTTCTTTCCCACCATCACCTGTCCCTTCTTTTTAAGACAGACATTGGTATCCAATCCTTAAGTGATCATGCCCCTGTCTGTCTATCCCTCTCCCTCCCCAGCCTGCCTACGAGACTTTGGTCTTGGCGCCTGAATGACAACCTTCTGGGGAATCCTCAGGATTTTGCGGACCTGTCCGGTCATCTTCGTACCTACTTCCAGGAAAACATCTCCCCTGACACCCCCTTCCCTACTGTCTGGGAGGCCCATAAAGCGGTCATTCGGGGCCACCTGATCAAATTGGGTTCTCGGAACAAGAGGTTGGAATTGGCTTCTATTTTAAGTCTTAACCAGCGCATTGCCCAATTGGAGTTGCGCCATTAGCGCACTGGTGATGACGCTCTCCTTCTCCAATTGCAGGCACTTCGTGACCACCTGGCTACCATTTTAAATAATAAAGTTAAGCGTAACTTCCTGCTTCTGAGGAAGCACTTTTTTGAGTTAGGGGATAAGCCCGGTAAGTCCCTGGCCAGGGCTCTTCGACATAAACGCTCGGCCACGTATATACCTAAAATTCAATCCTTTTATCAAAAGTTGTACAACCTGCCGTCCTCTTCGGATAGTTCCGTTCGGGATGCCATAGATGCATATTTATCCAAATATCAGAGGCTCCGTATCTCCAGGGACGATAGGGCGGCGTTGGACGCCCCTATTACCGTGGAGGAGCTGGATCAGGCCCTGAAGCTCCTGCCGCGGGGCAAATGCCCGGGGCCGGATGGTTTCTCCCCGGTCTATTACCGCAAATTCTTCCCTGTACTAGGCCCGCATTTGTTGAAGCTCTTTGGGGTTCTGTCTGATGGATCCCCTTTACACCCTTCTTCCAACACTGCTGTGATCACTGTGGTCCCCAAGCCCGGTAGGGATAATGAATGTTGTGGCAGCTATCGGCCAATTTCGCTCATAAATACCGATCTGAAGCTGCTGGCCAAGATACTTGCGCTTCGGCTCCAGCCCCTGATTCCCTCCCTTGTCCACCTTGATCAGGTGGGCTTTGTTCCTGGCAGGGAGGCACGGGATAATATGATTCGTCTACTTAATCTCATGGCATACTCTCAATACCATAAAACTCCCTCTGTTTTGCTATCTATGGACGCGGAGAAGGCCTTTGACAGGGTGGCCTGGCCCTTCCTATTTGCGGTGCTGGCTAAGGTGGGTCTTGGACCCGTTTACTTGTCCCTCGTTGGGTCCCTGTACACCAATCCGTCGGCCCAGGTTAGAGTGAATGGTGTCCTGTTGGGCCGGGTCGCCCTGTCGAATGGCACTCGTCAGGGATGCCCCCTCTCCCCTTTATTGTTTATTTTGTCCATGGAGCCGTTGCTTACTGCTATTCGTCTTAACCCCAACATCTTGGGCTTGCGGATAGGGGGCGTTGATCATAAAGTTCTGGCCTATGCAGATGACGTGCTCTGCTTCTTACAAGATCCACTTATGTCCATTTCTCACCTACTCGCTGAATTGCGTGCATTCCAGGCCCTTTCTAATTATAAGATAAACCTTCAAAAGTCAGACGTCCTGGGACTTAATGTAGACGAATCGCTCCGCGCCCGCTGTTCTGCTTCCTTCCCCTTTCATTGGCGTTCCGATCATATTAAATATCTTGGTCTTCTTCTTTCCCCTGACCTTTCCGACCTCGCCTCTCTTAATTTCATCAGACTCCTCCGCTCCATTGATTGGTCGTTCCCCCATCTCTCCTGGTTTGGTCGAATCGGGGTCCTTAAAATGAATGTCCTCCCTAGGTTACTCTATCCCATCCAGACCCTCCCCATTTTCTTGCCGAGGTCGTTCTTTAGGGCCTGCCAGAGGCTTTTTACTGGATATGTTTGGAGGGGAAGGGCCCCTAGGCTCTCTTATTCTCATTTGACTAGACCGAAGTTGTCGGGTGGTGTGGGGCTCCCTAACATTGAGCTTTATTGGATGGCCTCCCATCTCCGGCGGCTTGTAGAGTGGTCCATCTTTGCGCCTAAACTCTGGGTTGTTATGGAGCATTCGATTTTTGCCCACCATATCTCGGTTGTCCCTTGGGTTCCTGAGCCGTCTCGCCACCTGCTTATCCCACGTCACCCTACCGTCTCTCCTACCTTGAGGGTTCTTAAGAGAGTCCTCTCCAGGGGTCATCTCCTTACTCATCCTGGTTCCCTCACGCCCGTATCGCATAACCCGGCTTTTGTCCCTGGTTTGTCTCTGGCACACTTGGTGGCATTGTTGCCTGCTGGGTCATCTGTACTCCGGCTGCATCATGTCCTCGCGGGTTCCTCTTTGCGCCCGCTCCTTGACCTTTGCAAACTCCGTCCTGTTCCTAAGCACTTTAATTTTTTTTATGTCCAACTTAGGCATTTTGTTTCAGGCTTGCTCCGCGATCCCCGGGTGCTGCGTCCTCTCACGACCTTTGAATCTCTATGTGATGTTGGCAAGGAGACCCCTCATCTTCTGTCTCTTTTGTATTCTGCCCTGCTGGACACCACTTGTAGGACCAAACCGTATTACTATAGCTTCTGGGAGAGTGAGTTGGGGCTTCAGTTTTCGGATCAGGAGTGGGGCAACATTGCTTACCTTACACACAAGGGGTCCATTTCTAGTAAGACGCAAGAACTGGCGTTTAAGATACTCACCAGGTGGTACAGGGTGCCGGTGGAACTCCATAAGTTCTTGCCTCAGATTTCTGCGTTGTGCTGGCGCTGCGAGTCGTCTGCGGGTTCCTATGTTCACATTTGGTGGGACTGTCCCCTGGTACGCCCGTTCTGGTCTGTGGTGTTGGCGATTATTAAAGAGGTTTGTGACCCGGACTACCAGTTGACGCCTCAGTTGGTTCTCTTACAGGCCCCTCCCATCCCGATTGGTCGCTATAAGCGTTCCTTGACCCTGCACTTTTTGAACGCAGCTAGGGCCCTGATTCCTCAGCTCTGGAGATCACATTCCACACCTCCGATTAGGCTGTGGTTGCAGAAGGTTAACTTTCTTTGCCATATGGAGTCCCTGGTTATGGCTTCTAAGGGCTTATCGCATAAGCATGAACTGCGCTGGTTTCATTGGAAGACCTTCCTCCTGTCTCCGAGGTTCCCTGCCATAGTGGGTGTGGATGCCCCACCGTCTCGCTGAGTGTTCTGCTCTCCCTACTCTGCATATACCCGATCTCCTGCACCTTTGATTACTTATCCCTTATTGTTTTCGATTTTTCCTTTAATTTTTGTCATTATTGTCGATGCCGCTCATGTTTTGTCTTTTATTGTTTGATTGTTCTGATCAATGCCTCACATTCTGTGTTTTTACACGCTGAGGCGGTGTGCACTCGAATATTGCCAGTACCTACTCGATTCTCATAGGCCTTTGCATACACTGCTCTTGTTTTCTCAATTGAACCGCATATTGTACTACTTACCTGGTGTCATTCTGTCGCTAAGGTTACGTGTACTTTGTATTGCATGCCTTTTTGCCTATGGCCTTCTGCTGTGGTTTCAAGTCATGTTTTGTATATCTGGGTATGTTTGTACCTGTTTTCCTCGTATGTTCACTCACTTTGTGACTGTGTACTGTTGTGGTTCTCTTTGCAATAAACGGAATTGATAAAAAAAAAAAAAACTATTTCTCAAATACAAGTGAGAAAAATTTGTGCTTAAATTTTCACCATAATTTATTCTTTTTTATAGGAAGTTAGATGATATGATCAAAAAATTGTATCTAAAAAAGCCCTTTGGTATCTGAAGAAAAAACCCAATGTATAATTTGTGTAGGTTCACTAAATGAGAGAGAAGGAAATTAAAGCTAAAACAGCCTTGGTTATGAAGGGTACGAAAAGGAAAAACAGCCCAATCCTTAAGAGGATAATGCTTAATATGTCCAACATGAAACCGGCACAAACGTTCATTTTTGCTGCACAAACAAATGGTATATTTTTATTCACGTTTCAAAAACATGGGGTGTCAACTGTACACAGCTCAGTGGAATTAGATTGCAAAGCCGGCACAAACACAGCACTAAGCAATCAGCCTAGTCTCCTGTATATTGGCTGTTGTAGGTAAACCTTTGGTGACCTTTATTAAATCGTTAACGCCAAATCCCAAAGTGCAGTGATACCACCCGTGTATGGGTTTGTTGGGTTGTTTGAGGCTAAAAGGCTACATTTGGGAGGCTTCTATGGGTAAACACCCGGGTGTTGACGCCCACTCCCCGCCCATATCCCACTGACATCAGAGGGACCGCCCGCCGACATCAGCGGGACGGCCCGCCGACATCAGGGAGCAGTCCTGGCCGAGTTCTGCAAGAGTTCGGTATATTAACCCCTTCGCGACCTTTGCCGGTTCAGGACCGTCATAACAAGAAGGTCACTAAATGACCTTTGACGGTCCTGAACCGTCAAAAAATTAAATAAGCTTAGAAAGTGATCAAGGATCACTTTCTTCGCTTAAACGGCCTTGCTGCAATGCCTCGATGTCGAGGCATTCAGCAAGGCCGAGATCGGCATCGGGGGCCATGTCTGGCCCCTCCCCGGGGCGTCAACAGCCGCCATACATTGTATGGCGGCGGACGCCCGTTTTAAAAGCGTTTAGGAGGCGATCAACGATCGCCTCCTAAACTTAAATGGTGTCGCTGGAATGCCTCGATCAGGAGGCATCCAGCGACACCAAACACTTACCTCTGGGTGGGCTGTGACCGCTCCGGAGAGCGGTCACAGCCGCCGCTGCCGGTGATCTTCGCCATCAAGCAAGATGGCGGCGGCCCGGGAAATAAAACAATAAAGACGAAAGTTCGCTAGAGGGTCTCCAGACCCTCTAGAGAACTGGCTCCACTTGCTGGTTGAATACAGGTACTGCATTCAACCATGCAAGTCAATGGAGCCCAGCTTTCTAATCACTATGTGATTAGTAAAATATTCAAAAAAAAATAAAAAATGGGAAAAAAAAATGTGCTAACATTTAAAAATTATTATGCAGTGATGTCACTAGATGAACCATCCAGTACCAGCAAAATGTGTAAAAAAAATATAAAAAAAAGTATTAAAAAAATAAAATAAAATTAAAAAATAAAGTTTATTATTTTGAGCAAGTGCTAAAATTTCTCAAAAATTTCAACAAAGAGTTAAAATAAAAGCACTTCAAATACCCAAGGGGTGTCTAATATATAAAAAAAATGGCTGATGGGGTAAATTGGAGTGGCCTAGCTCAAAGATAGGGCATAGGTACAGACCGACCAAAATGGAGAAAAAAAGCGCACTTCCCAAATGTGGCATTTTAAATCTGAAACAACCCGACAAACCCATGCATGTCGGGTATCACTGCACTCAGGAGATGTTCCTGAACACACATTGGGGTGTTGTTTGACAGTGGCATATACCAGGACCTGTATATCTATAACTAAAATACAATTTGTGTGAAAAAAAAATAAAAAAAATTACTATTACAAAGTTTGACAAAGTGTAGTTCTATAATTGGTGCATGGAAACGGTTAAAATAACAGCATTTGGAATACCCTGGGGTGTCTAGTTTTCAAAAATATATGGTTTGAATGGGTTAAATTGAGTTAACCGGCTTCAAAGATATTCCAAAGAGGAGAGGGAGGCACAATGACCAAATGACCACCTGAATTACGCATGCCCCAAAAGTAGCCTTTTACCAGCCAAACAATCTGACAAACCCATGCATGTGGGGTATCGCTGTACTCAGGAGATGTTGCTGAACACATATTGGGGTGTTGTTTGACAGTGACATATACCAGGACCTGTATATTTATAACTAAATTACAATTTGTGTGGGGAAAAAAATAAAAAAAATTACTATTACAAAGTTTGACAAAGTGTAGTTGTATAATTGGTGCATGGAAAGGGTTAAAATAACAGCATTTGGAATACCCTGGGGTGTCTAGTTTTCAAAAATATATGGTTTGAATGGGTTAAATTGAGTTAACCGGCTTCAAAGATATTCCAAAGAGGAGAGGGAGGCACAATGACCAAATGACCACCTGAATTACGCATGCCCCAAAAGTAGCCTTTTACCAGCCAAACAATCTGACAAACCCATGCATGTGGGGTATCGCTGTACTCAGGAGATGTTGCTGAACACATATTGGGGTGTTTTATGATAGTGACATATACCAGGACCTGTATATTTATAACTAAATTACAATTTGTGTGGGAAAAAAAATAAAAAAAATTACTATTACAAAGTTTGACAAAGTGTAGTTGTATAATTGGTGCATGGAAAGGGTTAAAATAACAGCATTTGGAATACCCTGGGGTGTCTAGTTTTCAAAAATATATGGTTTGAATGGGTTAAATTGAGTTAACCGGCTTCAAAGATATTCCAAAGAGGAGAGGGAGGCACAATGACCAAATGACCACCTGAATTACGCATGCCCCAAAAGTAGCCTTTTACCAGCCAAACAATCTGACAAACCCATGCATGTGGGGTATCGCTGTACTCAGGAGATGTTGCTGAACACATATTGGGGTGTTTTATGATAGTGACATATACCAGGACCTGTATATTTATAACTAAATTACAATTTGTGTGGGAAAAAAAATAAAAAAAATTACTATTACAAAGTTTGACAAAGTGTAGTTGTATAATTGGTGCATGGAAAGGGTTAAAATAACAGCATTTGGAATACCCTGGGGTGTCTAGTTTTCAAAAATATATGGTTTGAATGGGTTAAATTGAGTTAACCGGCTTCAAAGATGTTCCAAAGAGGAGATGGAGGCAGACTGACCAGATTTGTTA